>NW_028318824.1:600000-817500 GCF_062004578.1 Staurois parvus | reverse complement strand
CAGAAATAGCGGAGAAATCCTCCCTGTCAGGACACTGTATTCTGGAGCCGAATATCAAAATACCCAAACAGTGCTTGCATCTGATTGGATGCAGGCGCTGTCCAGCTTAGAATTTTCCAACAATCTCCTCTGACACATCTCAAATGTTGGGCAAGCTAACAGGAATCAGCCAAAATTTAAATAGTATATTGCCAGCCTATGTGTGTTCGCAGTGTTATTGCACTGTGCTCTGACTGCATCAGATCGCTGACCTTCTTTGCCAACTGCAGGTAAAAAAAATGTAGGCTCCATTTACATTTGTGTGACTCCAAAGTTGCACAATTTTGAGCGCGACTTGGATGTGACTTGTCCCTCTGCAAAGTCAGACCCACTGTTGCACCACTGTTGTATGTAAAACATTCAGGTATGACTTTCATGCAATGTTTGAGGGTTAACATTGAAGTCTATGGCCCTCAAGTTGAATGAACGTCGGACCAAAGTAGTGTATGAACTATTTTGAAGTTGCTGCGACTTTAAGTCACACATATATGAATGGTTATCACAGGAAAACATGGAGTACAGCCTGTCATGTGACTTTAATGTCCAAAGTGGCATGACAAGTCGGAATGGGGTCTTAATGATTCAGCAGTGGTTCACAGCAGTGATGCTTTAAAATTGCACCATTTCAAAACTGCAGATCATTGCAATTTGGATGTTTGATTTCATTGTGACCTGCCGCTTAATTAAACAGAAGTCAATGGAAGCCGCAATGAAATTGCAGAAAAGTAGTGCAGAAACCACTCTCAAAGTCGCAACAATTTTGACAGTTCAGTTTGCTGTAATGGACCTGTTCAATCGCATGACAAATCGGTGTAAACCGGATATTAATTCTGTCTGTCACCTTGAGAAGGAGGGTCTGCATACTCTTGAAATGTTTCTTTTTATGATATGGGGCTTCAATTGACAGTCATTCTGAAATGCTGGAGTCTCTACTTTCAGATTTGTGGTGTCACTGCTTAGCCTAGCATCCACCCCTAAAGATGGTTACATGAGGTCGGTGCGGTGTGGTTTGATGTAGATTTTTATTGATACAAATTAACCATCTCTGTTTGTGCTGATGACCATGTAGAACAATCCACATTCTGAGTTGTCACCAAAACATGAATTGAGGGGAAATCATCCAACATGTTCAGTGACAACTGCCTAAGAAGAAACTTTCTTCACTTTGGAGAGATTTTCTCACTTCCTGTAGTGTCCACAAGTTAGGAAGTGAAGGAAAATCTCAATTTGAGAAAAAAGACAACAAAAAATATAAAAGATGGGGGCATTAACCATTACCTTCTCAATCCAACCCCCCCCCCCCAAAAAAAAACCCCACAAGTGTTGGTTTTAGATAAATAATTACAGGTATGGCAGTTTTTAGAGATAGGTTTAGGCACCAAAGGTGCCCAGAACAAGGTGGAAGGTGGGTTTGGATTTTTTTTGAATTTAGCTGTGGGTGTTCTGGATTCCAGAGATCCTGGCATTAAAAATATCAACCAGTCTTTTTAGTTGGTAATCTGATTACATCCCTCCTGTTCTGAACCTGAGCCTGGCCAATATACCAATGGACAGAGCCATGAAGAAGTGGGGTTAGGTTCTTAGTTAGAGAAGGTTGGCCACTATTGTCAGGGCAGAACATTCCCAGGAGTCTCCCTAGTTCTCCACTGCTAGGGGTGAGGTCATATGCCTGCTATGTATGTCCTAGCTATTTTCTTATTATACAGTATTTATAAAACGCCAACAGTTCGCTCAGCGCTGTACATTACAAAGGGAGACAGAACATGCGACAGTACAATAACAATACAATGTGATACACGAGGGTTTCGAGGGCCCTGCTAGGAGGGAGGGAATAGTGGTACAGAAGGAGATAGCTGTGGGGGATGGGGTGGTAGGAAGAGTGGAGGAGGTCGGCAATTAGCAGGGGATGGGGTAGGTTTCCCTGAAGAGGTGGGTTTTCAGGTTGCACCTAAAGGAGAGGAGAGTAGGTGATAGTCTGATGGATTGGGGTAGGGAGTTCCAGAGGATGGGTGACGCCCTGGAGAAATCCTGGAGGCGTGCATGAGAGGAGGAGACCAGGGAACTAGAGAGGAGGTCTTGTGAGGAGCGGAGTGTGCGGGTTGGGTGGTACTTGGATATTAGGTTGGTGATGTAATTTGGGGCAGTATGATGGACAGCTTTGTACGTCAGTGTTAGCATTTTGAATTTGAACCGTTGTGCAATCAGACGCCAGTGGAGGGATTGGCAGAGGGGAGGTGGTGGAAACAGAGCGGTTGGTAAGGTGAATGAGTCTGGCTGGCGTATTCAGGATCGACTGAAGCGGGGATAGCTTGTGGCGAGGCAGGCCAGTGAGGAGGGAGTTGCAGTAGTCCAGTTGTGATATGGCAGACTGGGAATGATGATGTCACTGCATGTTCACACATGCAGGCACCCCTGCGCACCTACTGCTGGCTTTTATCTGCAAGGGTCTCTTCACACAATTGTGCCCGTTAACACATTAGAGATTCTGTATATAGCCCTAAAGAACAGACAGTGCACGATCCACATGTGTTTATCTGCTGCTTCTCTGCTAACAAGAAACAGGAACTTTATTACGGAGAAAAGACATAGAGTTTAATCAGATGTAGCTACAAACTTATTAGGACTGCCATCTACTGGTTGAAGTATATATCTCTACTGAATACTGATAGTAGCTGTTGCACAAAATACATGAACACTGTTCCAACAACACACCACAACACGGTACATGTGCATTGCTGGCCATTCTGAATGGCACCCAGGGTGTGTTAACACATTATTGCTGCAAAGAAACACAACTGTCCCTCCATGCACCCTAATACACAGATGTGGATGTTATGGTGTGCTGTGGTGGCCAAAAATAATGCAGATATATTGAGGCTCATTCGGAATGAATTGGCTGCCTTAAAGCAATGTACATCAATACACCAGAAAACATATATTATAGCTAAACTCTAGGCATAATTCAGTCCTGCCCAGCTGTGCAGGCTCCTCTAATGCACTGAAATTGCATACTTATTTCATTGCACACTATGAGCTTCTTATAGTGTGCATTAAAAGCTGCAGCACGTCAGATAGAACTCTCCCCATTTCCTGCCTAGAAGATGTCCAGCATCATCTAGCACTTTCCTCCCCAGCCTCACTGTCTCTATTCCAAAGCCCCAGGGGCAACCCATGGACTGTGCAGCTGTTCTTGAGGCCTCAGCGGTGTCAGGGCTGAGAGCCTGGATGGATGGCCTAAGGAGCTGACTACAACTTCACCACAAGGTATCTGGTCCGGAGAAGGATTATCTCCCTCACTGGACTGTGTCCAGAGGAAGCTGGAAGGTGGCAGCTGTCCTGGGGACTTGTGAGTAATGACCTTGAATTGATCTCTGGTGACTGCTTTTTTTTTTTTTTTATGTACGTGCCAGTGGTAGCTCTGGACGGAGACATCTTTCACAGGGTCCCAGAGTTCTGGCCATCACCTTTTCCTCAGCTGAAGTGTGAGCCTAGAAAATAGTGTCTTCCTGTTACTGTGCAGTGTTCTGAAACTTGCATTGGGTACCAATAGTTGTGCAAGGGCGCAAGGTAACCAGATGCCAAAGAAAATTACCTAATGGTCTACAGCTGTGAGGCCTTAGTCTGCCATCACACCGAATCTGACTTTGAAATCGTGCAACTTCACTTAAATTTGCACGATTTCAAAGCCAGATGTCAGTACTACTTCAGGTTCGACTTGAAAGACTTCTGTGCGACTTTACGCACAGATGTCTATGCAAGCTGCACTTGAACTTGCAAAAAGTAGTGCATGAACTACTTTCAAAATCGGTGCGACAGAGTGGAAGTTGCACCAATTTGACCGCTTCCATTGAGGACAATAGGATGCGACTTCTCATGCGATTTTGAAACAATCAAATCACATGACAATTCATACAGACATGACCAGGGCCTTAGACTGTTCAATATCCCCGCTCACCTAGAGGCAAAGAGATTAAGGAGAAGATTGTCCTCTCGCTGTTGTTGCTAATCGTTTTTGGAGTACTCAATGCCCTAGCCCCTCTCCTGTTTAAATTTCTTCAAGAAATACATTTTAAAAAGGTATCCCCTTGACTGAGCTATTGGGCTGGTGCTTGTGCTGGTGGGAGACCTCTGTACTATTAGGAAAAAGACAGCTATTACCAGAAGCCCGGGGACAGCACTACCCTTACCTGCCTGTTTGCAATCCAATGCAGAATGTACATGGAGCTGCGCATGCACAGCCTTGTCTACATGCTTTGTCTACATTTGCTGGTAAAGTGCTAGTGTGCCGGGATGAATGTCTACCATGCCTGTGATGGAGTGACATTATCCTGGACTGGCTAATCAAGACAGCCACAGACAGGCTC
The DNA here is from genome assembly GCF_062004578.1 of Staurois parvus. Taxonomy (NCBI): domain Eukaryota; kingdom Metazoa; phylum Chordata; class Amphibia; order Anura; family Ranidae; genus Staurois; species Staurois parvus. The sequence goes on along the minus strand of NW_028318824.1, from coordinate 813,097 downwards.
CTGGAAGAAGCCAGGAAGAAGATGCTGGCACTGGCGAGAGACCTTGCAGGCATCAGACCATTGAAGCATAGGTAAGCATTCTTGTCTTTAGTTCTGCTTTAAGCTTTGAAAATGAAAGATAGAAGCTGATTGGTTGCATGCACCACTGCTCCAGATTCCGTCTGCTCCAGTTTTGATAAATATCCATCAAACAAAAATCAGCGAGCGCTCAGGACAAAAAATCGCTCAAGCTGCAAATGCACCGACAAAGGAACCCTAAAGCTTTACAAGTAATTTAGAAAAACAGTGCAACGCTAAGAAATTAAATATGAATTAAAATTGAAAGATCAAAAGAATGTGTAACATCAAAAATAATACAAATCAATTCATCAAAATAAAATATAAATTAAATAGTGGTGTATAATATAAGTGAATAAAGCGCTATATTAGGTGCCAAAACTAAACGTGATATTGTGTACAGTCCTTATAACAAAAAAAGTGTTCATAGATTGATGAAGGCTTGACACGATCAGGTCAGCATATAGTGCTCCATAAAGTTCTAACGCATTTGTGACATCCAATAAATCCATGTGACTTAATCCGTGCGAAAGACTGTAGGAAATGTGCATTCACCAGATACATATAATTAACGCACAATATGCTGAATTTGAATCTGTAGGAAACCCCGCTTTAACTGGATCTGCCAGACTGCATGCAACCAGGATCCCTCCTCTGGACACAAGCCTCCTCTGCAGCCACGCTCCCACTGGGGTCCTGGGAATTCTTAGCTCAACTCAGAGCCTTCCTCTCGGCCCTCCTTCAAATCCATCTTTACGGAATGAGGAGCAGAACACAAGGCCCCCACAGCAGTCTTCTCTGTATCTATTTCTGTGATGTACACAACTTCCCAGAATCCATCTGTGAAGCACGTTCTAGATAAGATCTCTCCACACTGCGCACACGTATCCCTCGCCTGGAACCTTTCTGTCTTAGCTCTGAGCAGCGCACTGTGATCAAGCTTTCTGGCTGTGATTGAGCTGTCAATCAGTGCAGACCATAGGAAAAATGCACAGGGCCAGTCAGAGTGGCTCTGTGCCTTGTGATTGCTTTTGAAGGCAGATCACAGAAATCACAAAGGCAAACACAGCCTGTGTTTGCATCGCAGCGCCTTCTTCTTCTCACAACATAAGAAGCAGAATTTTATAAATAAAGGGATGCTAAAGAGGAAGATAAGGGTAGTTTCAAGGGGTGTTTGCGTATACGTACAGGAGCATTTTTTAACTTTCATGCCACCCTTCTCTCCTTCACATTAACCTCTTCTTTCATCTCCATCCTCTTTGTAGGTGACCTGTACATTAACCCCTTCACCTTCTTTTCCAATTGTCTCATTCCTAAAAAAATATGATCACCTTGGGTTGTCTGCGTTCCAGAAAGGGGTCATTCTGGGGGTGTTCTAAACATATTTTTAAAAATATGGACATTTTGAACAAAAAGTAAGGGAAACAAGTTTTCTGCCAGTTTTGGGGTTTTTTTTGTTCTTATATAGTAAAAAACAATGGTTATTAGAAACAACAGAAAGCTGTCTCAAAAATTAAATAAAATGTATTTGGGTACAGTAATTGTCAGTCAAACCATCACAAGGCTGGAAACTAGAAAAATGGCCTGGTAATGAAGAGGTATATGCAGGCTAGTATTCAAGTGGTTAAAGAGACCCTGTCATCACATCCTTCCCAGTCATCTATGTACATGCAGACAATCTAATATATATATTTACATTACCATCTGCTGCAAGTTCAGAAATCTCCTAAGACTGGTACTACTGGGTACTGTAAGGACATGTAATTGCCTGCATACATTTATAAGACAGGTCCTCTTTGATATGGTGGGGGAGGGGCATCACATACCATCAGATACCTGTAAGTATCTCTATCTCACTTTATAATATTACATTGATATATTTGCTTTGGCAGCTCCTATAGCTGTAGCCTCTGTAAGCCCATGTAATATATATTGCCTACAATACATGTATACAAGTGTCAGGATAGGAGGTGGTGACAGGGTCTCTTTAAAGTGTAGCTAATGGCAAAACTTTTTTTTTTCATTTCGGATTTAGGCGGCTATAACCCCTGTCAGTTTTTTTTTTTTTTTCAATTTATGTCCCATTGAGATTTCCCTTCACTTCCTGTCCCAAAGCCAAAACAGGAAGTTAGAGGAAATCCCTCCAAAAAATTAAAAGCATTAGAAAAATTATATAAGAAAAAATAATTTAAAAAAATGTAAAGTGATTGTAAAAGTTCAGTTTATTTAAAAACAAATAACGAACAGATTATACTTACCTGCTCTGTCTAAGGGTTTTGAACAGAGCAGCTCCATCCTCCCCTCCTGGTGCTCCTGACTCCTTTCCCCGGCCGAGTGCCCCCAAACCAAGCCACTTGTTCAGAGAATGGCCATACCCCTTCCTCACTGGCTGTGTTTGACAGCAGCAAGAGCCAATGGCAGCCACTGCTGTCTGAGTCAATGGGGATGGAGAGAGCTGCTGCTGGCGTGCACATCGCTGGATCAGGATCTGGCTCAGGTTAGTACGAGGTGGTATCAAAAAGTTTTGAAACTAGTTTTGTAATATGCTAATAGATGGCAGCAGAAGGCTGCATGCACAGTCACAGGGAACACCGACCTTCAGAAGTCAGTGTGCCAAAAGACATTGTCCTGTGTACATCGGGAGCTGTGCAACTGGTGCTTTTCCGACCACGTGCGTTACCACGTCTGCCATTTCATCATGGACAGCACGTTAGAACAAAGAGCAAACGTGAAATTCTGTGTGAAACCCATACACCCAAGTTTTGTCACTGGTGATGATCATGGACATGAAGGACGGGTCACCCGTGGCACGCTGATGGGAGTTCTTGGCAGACTTTGATGCAGTGTTCCTTCTGCTTCTGGGTCAGCAGCCTGGAGACGAACTTGGTAGCAACACAGTGCATGTTCAAATCACACGTGTGGATTGCCTGGACTGTTCTGTATGACACACTTACAATGGTAGCATGGATTGTCCTCCAACGATCATCATGCACAAGTTGCTGAAAGATTTTGACATCTTTGGGGGTTGAGCTTGTTGAAGGTCTTCCTGATCTCGTTGTCTTCCAGTGATGTTCTTCTGCTCAACAAGCCTTTATGCCACTCAAAACACCTCGAACAACTGATTGCAGCATTGCTGTAAACTTGGTGAATCATACAAACGTCTCTGTGGCAGACTTCACGTTTTGATCTTTGTTCTAACTTGCTGTCCATGATAAAAGAGCAGATGTAGTAACGCACGTGGTCAGAATAGCACCAGTTGCACAGCTCCCGATGTATACAGGATGATGTCTTTTGGCACACTGACTTATGAAGGTCGGTGCTCCCTGTGACTGTGCATGCAGCTTTGTGTTGCCATCTAAGTGTTACAAAACTAGTCTAGAAACGTTTTGTTACCACCTCAAATAAATAAATGAAAAACAACTTCAGTCTTTAGAACCACTTACCCTAGGTTCATACCCAAGTGTTTTCTGCAGCGTTTTGCAGAAACGCAGTACAGTCTATTTAACATGATTTCCTATGGGACATGTTCACACCTGTGCCTTTTCACCCGGTGTATTTTTGGAAAGGGTCAGGGACTTTTTTTAACTCAAAGTTGCGTTTTTGTTTCTATAGACTTCAATGGAAATGCTGCAGAAAAGTATGTATTGCATTTTGCTGCGTTTTGCGTTTTAAATCTGCCTAGCAACAAGAAAAAATTTAAAGGGAGCTGAGGGAGAACTTCTGAGAGGAGGAGAGCGGAATTTGGAGGTGGAGGAGATTTAAAGGTATACACACCCTTAAGGATATCGTTCTTACTGATTGCTGTGTATGCCATGGAGAGGAGCTTTTGTTTGTTTGGCCATTGAGATCCATCCGGTTGAGGATTGTCTACCTGCATTTATGCTTTGTGACTCCTTGAGGGTCGCACTTTGAAGGTGAGCATGCATGCTAGGCGGTGAAGGATTGCCCTTTTGTTTGGTCACTGAATTCTACACGGCTTTGTGTAGAAGAATCAAGCAACGTTTTGGGATTTTTTTTGGGGGGGGGGGGGACTGTTTGTTGGTTTTTGTGACTTGCTTGTCGTCCATTTTTTTCGCAATTGATTGTCTTTTCATATGATTTATTGCATTCACTAATTGGCCACGTTTATGTTTGGTGTCACTTTTTTATGTCACTTTTATATCGCCATTTGACAAAATTTTTCATATATTTTCCTTTATGATATTCTCATTTGTCCACTTCACATTTGATGTTTTCTAGTCACTATTCGGCCATCTTTCATTTTTTTGTCATTTCCTAACGCTACTTTGTATCGCCATGGGCAGTGTTTTTGGTTCTTTTATATGTGATTTTTATGTTACTTATCCACTGACATTTGATGTATTTGCATTCACTTTTTGACCACTTTTTTTATCCTTACTGCCACTTGTTACACATACTGTGGATTCACTCCTGTGGATATTATTGTGCACACTGGTTACATGGTTTGTGATTGTTCACTCATTTTCTGATTTATGGGATTGTTCACTCAGTCATTTATTAGTAGTTTTATGTGTCATTGGTTATTGAGGGTCACTCATTCTTGGGTAAGTAGCGCAGCACCATTTTTTCACTCACAGTCCATTTAACATGATTTCCTATGGGACATATTCACACCTGTGCGTTTTCACCCGGTGCATTTTTGGAAAGGGTCAGGGACTTTTTTGAATGCAAAAAGTTGTTTTTGTTTCTGTAGACATCAATGGAAAGCTGCAGAAAAGCATATATTGCATTTTTGCCATGTTTTTTGTGGTTTAAATCTGGCTAGCCACATGAAAAATTTCTAAAAAAAACGAAAGGAAAAAAGCAAAATGCATAAACGTGACAAAAACACAAAATGCAACTCAAAACGCAATGCAGGAATGGCTCAAACGCAACCTGCAGAGGTGTGAACCTAGCCTTAAAGCTGCCCCATCACCCCCCATATAAAAAGCGCAATGTAGGGTGAGCATGTGCATGTGAACACCAATTACGCCTCACATGCGGCAACACTGCAAATGTCGGAGAGCCATAATTCTCTCCCATGGTTAACCCTAAACTGATGACCTGTAGCGACTTGTACTGCATCACCTATGACGGATTTTGGGCTCGGTATTTTCATGCGATTCTGTGGGTGTGTGCAATATTAAAGCATGACATGTTTGGTATTTATTTACTTGACGCAATCTGATCATTCACATTTATTGCCAAAAAAATGTGGCTATTATCTTGTCTGTGTTGCACCAAGCACCCGGTCACATCAAAGCCGATTTTTGAAATTGTGCGACTTACCTTGAAGTCGCACGATTTCCAAGTCAGGTGACCTGCCGATTTCAGTTGCAGTTGACACAAATGTCTATGCAGATCGCACCAAAAGTAGGGCATGTACTACTTTAGAAGTAGATGCAGATCCGACCAAGTCAGAACCGCACCGATATGACCGCACTAATTGTGGACAATAGGGTGCGACTCGCCATACGATTTGCAAGTCACCTGGCAAGCAGATCACATGCCAAGGTGACCGGGGTGTAGTTAATTTCAGTGAAAATTTGTGTTTAAATAAATGTACAATTACACCACACAACAAATTGCAGCGACCACCATTTTCTTCTCCGGGGTCTCTGCTTTCAAAAAAATGAATACAGTTTGGGGGGTTTACAGTAGTTTCTAGTAAAATTGCTGATTTTCACGTGTGTGCAAAAAATGAGAAAGTGGATGAGCAGTGTGCAGCCCCACTCTGTGCCATGCTGGAGCCGACTGTGCTTCGGGTAGGAGGCGGGGGCAGCAGTGCTGTGGTGATGCAGATTCAGCGGACTTTCAGGGCTCCCGTCTGACCAATCCTGCACAGACACAAAAAAAGAACACCAAGCTGACCATCCAGCCTCAGCCTGGACTCCGGCATCCCCGCCCACTACACACTGCTACCCCTGACGTCACTCCCAGAAAAAAACACGCAATACCAGCGTGGGAACGTTGACAGGGGCGTGGCGCAAAAACCGTACCCGACACTAGGCAAGCGTCTGGTGGGCGTGGTTTTGTTTTAGAAGGGCGTGCCCGGCGTCTGGTGGGTGTTCTACCAACAACAACCCGGATCTCGCGAGGTTTAGAGTTTTGGCGAGAGTTTGTGGAAGATGGCGCCTGTTGTGACAGGGTAAGTCTGGGAGTCGGGGGGCTGTGAGGGGGAGCGGGGCGGGATGAGGGGGAGCCCCGGATCGGCGAGAGGAGCGTTGTGTTCTGCTGCTGGTGGGGAGAGGGGGAGGCCCCGGGCTCGGGGGGAGGAGAGGGGGGAAGTGGCAGCCATAGCGGCTCAATAGTTGGGGCTTCTGTCGGCTTCCTCGCCCGGGTCTACGGGGGAAAGAGTCTTTGTCTGTCCGCCCGGCTGTGTGTGTGTGATAGGTGCACGGTGCTTCCCCCACACAGACCTCCGCCATGGAGGAGACCCGCACACCGCTGACTGATCCTCCTCCTGTGTATGGATGGCATCATCATCAGCCCTCATATCATCCCTTGTATCCTCCCCCCGAATCATAAAACCACATATTCCCCCTGACCCATCATTGCCATCCCTCATATACCCCCCTGATCCATCATTACCATCCCTCATATACCCCCCTGACCCATCATTACCATCCCTCATATACCCCCCTGACCCATCATTGCCATCCCTCATATACCCCCCTGACCCATCATTGCCATCCCTCATATACCCCCCTGACCCATCATTGCCATCCCTCATATACCCCCCTGACCCATCATTACCATCCCTCATATACCCCCCTGACCCATCATTACCATCCCTCATATACCCCCCTGACCCATCATTACCATCCCTCATATACCCCCCTGACCCATCATTACCATCCCTCATATACCCCCCTGACCCATCATTACCATCCCTCATATACTCCTCTGACCCATCATTACCATCCCTCATATACTCCTCTGACCCATCATTACCATCCCTCATATACCCCCCTGACCCATCGTTACCATCCCTCATATACCCCCCGACCCATCGTTACCATCCCTCATATCCCCCCCGACCCGTCGTTACCATCCCTCATATCCCCCCCCCGACCCGTCGTTACCATCCCTCATATACCCCCCCGACCCGTCGTTACCATCCCTCATATACCCCCCCGACCCGTCGTTACCATCCCTCATATACCCCCCCGACCCGTCGTTACCATCCCTCATATACCCCCCGATCCGTCGTTACCATCCCTCATATACCCCCCCGACCCGTCGTTACCATCCCTCATATACCCCCCGATCCGTCGTTACCATCCCTCATATACCCCCCCGATCCGTCGTTACCATCCCTCATATACCCCCCCGATCCGTCGTTACCATCCCTCATATACCCCCCCGATCCGTCGTTACCATCCCTCATATACCCCCCCCCCGATCCATCATTGCCATCCCTCATATACCCCCCCGACCCATCATCATTTGTCCCCTGACCCATCATTACCATACCTCATCTACCCCCCTGATCCATCATTACCACACCTCATCTACCCCCCTGACCCATCATTACCACACCTCATCTACCCCCCTGACCCATCATTACCACACCTCATCTACCCCCCTGTCCCATCATTACCACCCCTCATATACCCCCCTGTCCCATCATTACCACCTCTCATATACCCCCCTGTCCCATCATTACCATCCCTCATATACCCGCCTGACCCATCATTCCTTCCCTGACCCATAATCATCAAACCACATTACCCTCCTTAACCCATCATTACCATCCCTCATATACCCCCCCTGACCCATTGTTACCATCCCTCATATACCCCCCCCTGACCCATTGTTACCATCCCTCATATACCCCCCCTGACCCATTGTTACCATCCCTCATATACCCCCCCGACCCATTGTTACCATCCCTCATATACCCCCCTGGCCCATCAGCATCCCTCCCCTGACCCATCATCCCTCCCCATATCACCCCTGACCCATCATTACCATCCCTTATATAACCCCCTGACCCTCCATCATGCGCCATTACCCTTCATCATCAAACCACATATCCCCACTGACTCATCATTCCTTCCGTGACCCATCATCACCATCCCTTATATATCCCTTCCGTGACCCATCATCACCATCCCTCATATATCCCTCCCCTGACCCATCATCACCATCCCTCATATATCCCTCCCCTGACCCATCATCACCATCCCTCATATATCCCTCCCCTGACCCATCATCACCATCCCTAATATATCCCTCCCCTGACCCATCATCACCATCCCTAATATATCCCTCCCCTGACCCATCATCACCATCCCTCGTATATCCCTCCCCTGACCCATCATCACCATCCCTCGTATATCCCTCCCCTGACCCATCATCGCCATCCCTCGTATATCCCTCCCTGACTCATTATCACTATCTCTCATACATCTCTCCCTGACCCATCATCATCCCCCAAGTATCCCTCCGTGACCTATCATCATCATCCCTCACATCCCTCCCTGACCCATCATCACCATCCCTCATATATCCCTCCCCTGACCCATCATCACCATCCCTAATATATCCCTCCCCTGACCCATCATCACCATCCCTCGTATATCCCTCCCCTGACCCATCATCACCATCCCTCATATATCCCTCCCCTGACCCATCATCACCATCCCTCGTATATCCCTCCCCTGACCCATCATCACCATCCCTTATATATCCCTACCTGACTCATTATCACCATCCCTCATATATCCCTCCCCTGACCCATCATCACCATCCCTAATATATCCCTCCCCTGACCCATCATCACCATCCCTCGTATATCCCTCCCCTGACCCATCATCACCATCCCTCGTATATCCCTCCCCTGACCCATCATCACCATCCCTCGTATATCCCTCCCCTGACCCATCATCACCATCCCTTATATATCCCTACCTGACTCATTATCACCATCCCTCATATATCCCTCCCCTGACCCATCATCACCATCCCTAATATATCCCTCCCCTGACCCATCATCACCATCCCTCGTATATCCCTCCCCTGACCCATCATCACCATCCCTCATATATCCCTCCCTGACTCATCACTATCTCTCATACATCTCTCCCTGACCCATCATCATCCCCCAAGTATCCCTCCGTGACCTATCATCATCATCCCTCACATCCCTCCCTGACCCATTTTCACCATCCCTCATATGTCCCTCCCTAACCCATCATCATCCCTTTTATATATCCACCCCGACTCATCATCGTCCTTCATTCCCCCCCCCCCCGACCCATGATCATCATCACCCTTCATATCCCCTACCCCGACCCATGATCATCATCATCATCGTTCATATCCCCCCCAACCCATGATCGTCATCTTTCGTATACCCCCCGACCCGTCATCTTTCATATCCCCCTCCCCCCGACCCGTCATTGTCATCTTTCATATCCCCCCGGCCCGTCATTGTCATCTTTCATAGGACAGCAGTGGTCTGATAGAGATTGTCCCCCCACATAGGACAGCTGAGGTCTGATGATGAATTGCCCCCCTAGGTAGGACAGCTGTGGTTTGATAGAAAATGGTCTTCCCCTTTTTTCTCCCTTGAAGGGACAGTGGAATTCTGACAGAACGTTGTTCCCCTTGAGATCTGATAGAGAATTGGCCCTGCTTGAGATAAGACCTTGAATGAAGGTCTGGTGAATTGTTCCTCTGAGGTAGGAGGGCAGTGAATATTATGGATGTGCGAGTTTCTGCAGGCGCCGGAGTATACCGGTGTATGTTCATTCATTGCAAAGGGAAGCTGTATGCTGTTTTGCAGCTAAGTGCGTGAAATCTGGATGTGGACTGCAGCGTCATGATGGATTGTGGATGCACTGATGGCTAAAAGGACAAAAAATGATTTGCACAACACCTCCCACTTACCAATGCTTTCTGGTTTTGTACTGGAAGTGAGGTCGAGTGAATAACTTTTATTATAAAAAGGTAATGCAGTATCCAGCGTATCTTATGAAATTGGACCGTTTGCAGATAATCGTCAGAGTGACGACAAACGCTAGTATCTGATCAAAGCATTGGAAGTGCTGTATATGACATGTCTAGATTTCCCACTATAAAAGAATTGGAGAAACAAATCCCCACTTTGCTTTAGGTACGATTGGCTGAATTGGGGTTGGAGGTGACCATGGTCCTTGTTGTTATAGACTGGTTACTCTTCAGATTGGGTGGCACTTATGTTCATTCTGCAGAAGAAAAATGCTGCGTCCACCTGCTCTCATAGAGACATTAGTAAATACCTGTTCCTGGGTAGGAAATTTGATGTGAACACCTTAAGAACAAGTAGCTCCAGCTCCAAGTCAGAGAATTTGGGAAAAACTGCACTACCACAACGCTCCAACTCAGAGTGGGTTCTGGTACGTCTCCAAATGTAGACCGTGAGAGTTTGGGCCGTGCACCAACACAGATGGTCATATTGGTACACAGCGGCTGTGTCAGTGCATCTCCATGTGGGTAAATGTTTCTGCTCGGGTATATGGTATTGTATGCCTCTTGTGATCGAGGCCTAAAGTAGACCTGAAGACTGCTGAGCTCCGGGCAAGGATGAAAGATAAAATGTATTAAATCTATAAAAGTGATTTTTTTTTTTTTTTTTAATGTAAGTACCTGAATTTTTCTCTTGAAATCTGCTGCATAGTAACACTCCGACTGGAAGTTCTGCATGCAATTGGACATGCTGATAGGAGCAAGCCAATAGAGCAAAGGGGTGCCTCATCAGTCCCTTGTGCTTTCCCTTCTCTATCAGCAGATGTCTCTGAGAAGTTAATACTATTGTATTTCTTCTGCAGTCTGTCCTTCAACAGTAAAAATGGTGTCAACCTACTGGCTTGTGTGGTAGAAATCCTCACTGGCTTGTGTTGTATTTTGTCTGTGCATCTAGCTTTTTGCCTCAAGTATTTAAAGTTAGCCAGTCCGTTTCAGCCTATTCCTCTTGTTATCCAATCTAGCAGTACCTGTGTGGAGACTATTGTAAGGTCTGTTTTTTTTTTCAAATCTTTCTGTCAATTAAAAATTAGCAGCTGTGAAAACTCAGACTGGAAAGTTCATTCCTCTGCAGTCTATGGATATAATGACTGCTTCCCGCCTTTCCTGATTGGCTGAAATTATGGAAAATTAGAAAAAATATGTAATTCAAGCCACTGGGGAAAAGGGGAGTGTAGGAAGCTAAAAAGCGAACACCAAATTTCATGTGCAACACTGTGTGTGTGTGTGTGTGTGTATATATATATATATGTGTACTGTTATGTGTATCGTATTGTTCGCTCCATAAGACGCACCTAGGTTTTAGAGGCTGAAAACAGGAAAAGAAATATTCTGAACTAATGGACTGCGGACACAGTACAGGGGATGACCAGAGACTGCGGACACAGTACAGGAGATGACCAGAGACTGCGGACACAGTACAGGAGATGACCAGAGACTGCGGACACAGTACAGGAGATGACCAGAGACTGCGGACACAGTACAGGAGATGACCAGAGACTGCGGACACAGTACAGGGGATGACCAGAGACTGCGGACACAGTACAGGGGATGACCAGAGACTGCGGACACAGTACAGGGGATGACCAGAGACTGCGGACACAGTACAGGGGATGACCAGAGACTGCGGACACAGTACAGGGGATGACCAGAGACTGCGGACACAGTACAGGGGATGACCAGAGACTGCGGACACAGTACAGGGGATGACCAGAGACTGCGGACATAGTACAGGGGATGACCAGAGACTGCGGACATAGTACAGGGGATGACCAGAGACTGCGGACACAGTACAGGGGATGACCAGAGACTGTGGACACAGTACAGGGGATGACCAGAGACTGCGGACACAGTACAGGGGATGACTGCTGACCTTTGGGGAGGGGGGGGAGCGGTTACCTGAATTTGACAGGTACCCGCTCTTCCACGGAGTTGTTCTTTGACCTTACCTGTTCCTCTATCCAGCGGTGCGCTGTCTTCCCGGCTTCTGTAGTGTGGGCACTGGGCTTGACAGCCGGGTGCCCAGTGCGCATGAGCGAGAAGCGCTGCGCTTTGTGATTGGTCTGGCGGCTTATGGGACCTGTCATGTGTCCCAGGTGCTGCCCTACCATTCACAAAGAGCACCGCTTCTTGCACATGCGCACTTGGCACCCGGCTGTCAAGCCCAGCACCCACACTACAGAAGCCAGGAAGACAGCGCACCGCTGGATAGAGGAACAGGTAAGGTCCCGCTGCAGAGCTGAGCGGCCGGCCCGCTATTCTGACGCGGCGGTGGAAATACCGGACCAGTCGCTCCATGAGACGCACTGACATTTTCCCCCCTTTTTTGGGGGGAAAAAAGTGCGGCTTATGGAGCAAAAAATACGGTATATAATAAACACAGGTCCATATATATTTGGACACTGGTACAATTTTCATTCTTTTGGCTCTGTATGCCACCAGAATAAATTTAAAATGAAACAATCCAAATGAATTTAAAGTGCAGACTTTCAGCTTTAATTCAAGGGGTTGAACATAAATATCAAGTACAAATTTTATTAATTGCAACCATTTTTATACATAGTCCCTCCATTTTCAAGGGCTCAAATGTAATTGGACAAATGAATATAATCATAAATAAAATGTTCATTTTTAATATTTCGTTGAGAATCCTTTCCTGGCAATGACTGCCTGAAGTCTGGAAGCAAGTGAAAAGTGGGTTGAGATCAAGTGATTGACTCGGCCATTGCAGAATATTCCACTTCTTTTCCTTCAAAAGCTCCCGGGTTGTTCTTGCAGTGTGTTTTGGATTATTGTCCATCTGTACTGTGAAGTGCCGTCCAATAAACTTTGCTACATTTGGCTGAATCTGGACTGACAGTATATCTTTAAACACTGCAGGATTCATCTGGCTGCTTCTGTCACATCATAAATAAACACCAATGACCCAGTGACACTAGAAGCCATGCATGCCCATGTCATCACACTGCCTCCACCATGTTTTACAGATGATATTGTGTGCATTGAATCATGAGCTGTTCCAAACCTTCTCCGCACTTTTTTTTTTTTTCATTCTGCTACAGATTAATCTTAGTTTCATCCATCCAAAGAATACCTTTCCCGAACTGGTTTGGCTTTTTTAGATGTTTTTTGGCAAAGTCTAATCTGGCTTTTCTATTCAGTCTTATGAATGGTTTGCACCTTGTGGTGAACCCTCTGTATTTGCTCTCAGGAAGTCTTCTCTTGATTGTAGACTTTTACAATGATATGCCCACCTCCTGGAGAGTGTCCTTCACTTGTATGGATGTTGTGAATGGGTTTTTCTTTACCATAGAGAGCATCCACCACTGTAGTCTTCCGTGGACGTCCATGCCTTTTTATGTTGCCGAGCTCACCAGTGCGTTCTTTCCTCAGAATGTACTAAAGTGTTTTTGGCCACTCCTAATGTTGCTGCTATCTCTGATGGATTTGTTTCATTTTTGAAGCCTTACAATGGCCTGCTTCACTTGCATGGACAGCTCTGTTGAACACAATGCAGGTTCACAGCAATAGATTTTAAATGCAAATACCACACTTAGAATCAACTCCAGACCCTTTACCTGCTTAATTGATGAAGAAATAATGGAGTAGCCCACACCTGGCCACGAAACAGCTTTTGATTCAATTTTCCAATTACTTTTGGTCCCTTGAAAAGGTGGATGGCTATTCTTAAGAGCTTTAATTCATTTATATATTGGTAAATACCTGAAAAAAACGAAAATTGTGCTTGTGTCCAAATATATATGGACCTAACTGTATGTATACTCTACATATACACACACGCTCACTGGCTACTTTAGTAGTTACATGTTGCTAGTACTGGGTGGGACCCCCTTCTGCCTCCAGAACTGCCTTTAATTCTTTGTGGCATAGATTCAACTAGGTGTTGGAAACATTCCTCAGAGATTTTGGTCCATATTGACATAACATCACGTAGTTGCTGCTGATTTGTCAGCTGCACATCCATGATGCGAATCCCCCATTCCACCACATCCCAAAGGTGCTCTATTGGATTGAGATCTGGTGACTGTGGAGGCCATTGGAGTACAGTGAACTCCTTGTCATGTTCAAGAAACCAGTTTGAGATGATTTAAGCTTTGTGACATGGCGCATTATCCTGCTGGAAGTCGCCATCAGAAGATGGGTGCACTGTAGTCATAAAGGGATGGTCATGGTCAACAATAATATTAAGGTAGGCTCTGGCGTGTAAACAACGCTTAATTGGTAATAAGGGAACCAAAATGTGCCAAGAAAATATCCTGCACACCTTTACACCACCAGCCTGAACCGTTGATATGAGGCAGGATGGATCCAAGCTTTCATGATGTTTACACCAAATTCTGACCCTACCATCTGAGGTGGTTGTGTGAAAATCGCAGTAGATCAGCAGTTTTCTTGATGACTGTGGTCCCGGCTGCCTGGAGATCGACAAGATCCTCACGTGTAGTTCTGGGATGAATCCTCACTATTCTCATGATCATTGATACTCCATGAGGTGAGATCTTGCATGGTGCACAAGGCCTAGGTAGACTGACAGTAGTTTTGTTTCTTCCATTTGCGAATGATTGCACCAACTGTTGTCTCCTTCTCACCAAGCTGCTTGGCAATAGTTTGGTAGCCCAGTCCAGCCTTGTATAGGTCTACAATCTTGTCCCTGACATCCTTGGACAGCTCTTTGGTCTTTGCCATGGTGGAGAGTTTGGAACCTGATTGTTTGATTGCTCCTGTGGACAGGTGTCTCTTATACATGTTACAAAATGAGATTAGCAGCATTCCCTTTAAGAGACTGATTCTAATCTCAGCTTGTTACCTGTATGAAAGACACCTGGTAGTCAGAAATCCTGCTGAATGATGGGATCAAATACTTATTTCCCTCATGAACATGCAAATCAGTGCATCATTTGTTAGACATGCATTTCTTTCGAATTTTTTGTTTCTATTCTGTCTCTGTGTTACAATACACCTACCATTCGATTTTCAGACCGATCATTTCTTTGTGAGTGGGCAAACATCCAAAATCAGCAGGGGATCAAATACTTATTTCCTTCACTGTATCTATACTTGTATTATATTCGACTTTTTAATTATCTTGAATTTAAATTAATGAATTTATTTTCAGTACCTTTTTGGCCAATAAGCTGCTTTCATACTGAGCAGTTTTTGCATTAAATTAATAAAGACATAAGAAAAGCTCAAGAAAACTGCATCCTTTTTAAATTCAATGTATATCTTCACACTGGTCCATTGCTTTTCCTTGCAGTGTTAAAAACCCTTCTTGCCATTTGTCATTTGAGTGGACTGCGGGAAATGCAGAAAAAAAGTCCCAGACCCTTTTTTAGATATGCAGCTGCAGGGAAATTGCATAGCACTTTTGCACCATGTGATTTCCTGCACCTGAAAATGTGTTGCAAATTTAGATGTGTGACTGCAAAAGAGCAGCATGTTTTGTGTGTGGGAATAGGTGTGATTTACACCCTGTCCCTCCACCTGTAACAGTCTGAACCTAACCTAGGCAGTAACACTGAAGGTTGTCATGGTTCTAAATGGGGTCTGTTATGGGTTCACTTTATCAGGAATGACAGACAGATTATGTCTTTGGCCAGTTAAATCAAATCTAAAGGTAGCTGGAGATTCCTGTGTATTTTCAAAACGGCTTCATTCATGATGTATGACTTCACTGTAATCGCAGATTCCATTTAAATGTGATTTGTAGTGCGTCTCTATGGTTGTATTGGAAACAAGCTTTTAATGCTGCATTAGATCAGACTGGGATAAAAGTGATTGTAATGTAACAAACATGATTGTGAGTATTCCAAAATGTTTGGTGTGTTTTCTGTCAGTTACTAGAAGGTTGCTATTATTGCATGTTGTCATTGTACGTATAACATTCTGTGTTATCTGGTACCTTTTATATTCCATACAGTTAGCACGTCACGCATGTCCAAATTGTGCTTGCAAAAATGAAAGTTTATGCGAACCAAAATACACCAAATCAAATGTTTTGTGGCATTTATTCCTGTACTTTTTTGAAGTCCTCTCAGTGGGTGGCTGTATGCAGCAGCTGCAGGTCCCAGGAGGCTGAGTATGCAGGCTCTGCACCTTGCACTGTCTCTGTATGGCTAGGAGTATGAACCCTTATTCCCTAAATGAAAACTCCTCTTTTACATATTGCTTTGTGAATTCTTTTGTAGCTTTGTATGATTTCTGTGCTGTTGATCTGTACATTTTTAGTGGGAACCAGTCTAAATCCCACTTTGATCCTTCTGTGCTCCAACTGCAGTTTTATTTTGAGGCTGCCTGCCAACTGATCTGTATATTCTAAATGTTGCTATGATGTTATCCCTGTTTTGGTTGATTTAGAAAGGATTGAGTCTAAACTTAGATGAACTTAAATGGAGCCAGATCTGTGTTGTGTGAATTTGTGGCAGTCATGCATACAAGTTGAAAGTCTGTCGACTCTGTGATGTAGGTTGTTGTGTTAACGGATGGTACCACAGGAATACAGCAAATTTTCAGAAAATTAGAGTTGTATGGAGGACTTTTGAGGTACCACTTTGTATACATATACGGTACTTGTTTTGCATAAAAAAAGAAAAAATTAACATAAGGTTAAACAACCCCATTTGGGATCTATCAGTACAAAAGAATTGCATCTATTCGTGATTTTGTAATAGACTTCCATCTATATATAACACCAGACCAGCAATGATTACATGATTTTGATTGCTCCTAGTATATTCTTTGAGTCTTTTCATATCTCCATGGTAGTTCTACAGTGGAATAGATATCAAAAGTCCAATATATAACTCCAATTTTCTGAAAATTCAGCTACATCTAGTTATAGATTACACTGTTCAACAGGTAAAAAGTTTTGGGCATAAAATTAGCTAATCTTACATAATTTTGGGGTGCTGAAAACGAAAATGACCCTAAAAAATGTTGATTGGCTCTAGTTTCCATGATATATTCACCCATCTAATGACGTAAGCCATTCAAAATTATGATGCAACTTCAGCTGCATATTGCGCAATTGATACTGGTGACCAATAGAAAATTGCATGTATACTGAGATGATGCAATATTAGCCTTTAATTGCATCACTTCACTGCATAAAAGCTGCAGTATCTGTAGCTGATTGTAGTTCGACAGCGTCTTTACATTTCGTTTTATGCTTATATAGGCTACTCAGTAATGCCTCGAACTTGTGTGAATAAAGCAGATAATTTCTGCTATATCTGCGGTGAAATAACTTTTATCTCACAAAAAAGGAGGATAACAGGAATGATTAAGAAAGCCTACAACTTGTATTTTGGCTGCAAGATAGGAGACCAGGACAAGAGCTGGGCACCACATATATGCTGCAATTCTTGTGGGACGGCACTGGAGCAATGGTTGAATGGAAAAAAGGCATCTATGCCTTTCGCTGTGCCAATGATTTGGAGAGAGCCAACAGATCATGTTAGTAATTGTTACTTTTGTATGGTGCCTCCAATTGTAAAAGGGCTAAATAAGAAGAAAGTTATCTGTGCACTATCCAAATATTCCATCGGCAATACGTCCAGTTCCTCATGGAGAGGGGCTACCAATTCCTAAAGCACCAGCATCCTTCGTGGTTGAGTCAAGTGAGGAAGAACCTGAAGCGTGTAGTCACGTGCAGTTGTAAGAGATAGCCCTTTCCTCGAATACAAGAGAAAAGCCAAGAGAAGCAAAACCGACACAAACTGAAGACAAAACTAGTGAGAATCCTAAGTATTAAAATGATTCAACTTAGCTTATGGCTATAATTGTTCTTGGTAATCCTATGCAATATATTATGCCATTTAGGCTTTGTTATGTAGTCAATATCACTTGCTTTATATTTGTGGAAAGACATCTATCTATATAATTATTGTGCATTATGTAGTCATTATGCCTATAGTAGAAAACTTTCCGTTTACAGAAAAACTAGAGCCAATTGACAAATTTCATTGTTATATTTGAACTCAGAATGTGAAATTCATTAAGAAATGGATCCTTTTTGTTTCCAAAACTGGCAAAAAATAAAAATTTGTTGAACAGTGTTATTAGATACATTTGCTATTGGATACATTTGCTATTTTAAGGACAAACTGAATTTTTTTTTCCAGCTGTTTTTGGTGCAAACAGTAATCTGCATTGTTTTCTATCTCCACAAATCATTAGAGTAAGAGTATAATACTAGCCATAGATACAGTGGGTATTAAAAAGAATCACCCCTTTTTTAAAATAATCACATTTTGTAGCCTGAAATGAAGACGCACGGTTTTTGTTTTATCCAGCTGTATTTACTCAATGAAACTTGTAACATCCAAGTGAAAAATATGATATCGACATGTCAGGAAAATTAGAAAAAAAATAATTAGAATCACAGAGTTGGAAAAAGGATCACCCCCCCCTTCTAAAAATGACTTGTAAACTCGATGGGGCGTAGTTAATCACCTTCTCAATGGCACACAAAGCCGTTTGACTTTCAACTGTGATCAGCTGTGGTCATTTTGATTAGCTTGGCATGAAAAGAGCTTTCCTGGAGCATTTCAGTGCCTGGTAGTGCAACTGAAGCAAACAATCAACTATGGGTAGCAAGGCACTGTCAAAAGATCTCTGGGATAAAGTTGTTGACAGGCACAAGTCAGGAGATGGATACAATAGAAATTGCAAAGGCTTTATCAATGTCTAGAAGCACAGTGAAGTCTATTAAGAAGTGGAAGGTATTTGGTACAACACACACCCTCCCTGGACCAGGCAGTCGCTCCAAACTGTATGAAAGAGCCAGGAGGAAACTGATCAGAGAGGCTACCAAGAGGCCTACATTAACTCTGAAGCAGTTGCAGGAATTTGTGACAGAGTGGTCATTGTGTGCATGTGACAATATCACAATTATGGCTTGTATAGGAGGATTGCAAGAAAAAGACACTCAAAGGCCACATGCAGTCATGACTGAGCTTTGCCAAAATGCACCTTGAAGATTCTGAGGCCACATGAAAAATGGTGTTCTGGTCAGATGAGACTAAAATTGAATTATTTGGCCTCAACACTAAATGATATGTCTGGCGGAAATCCAATCCAGCTCACCATCCATATAACACCATTCCTACAGTAAAGCATGGCGGTGGTAATATCCTGTTATGGGGGTGTGTTTCCTCAGCAGGGACTGGAGCATTTGTCAGGATAGATGGGGCAAAATACTTTCTAATTCTTGAGGAAAATCTGCTGCCCTCTGCCAGAAAGTTGTCAATGGGAAGTAGGTTTATTTTCCAACATGACAATGACCCAAAGCATACAGCAAAAATGTCCAGACAGTGGTTGGTTCAGAAAAGGGTGAATGTCTTTGTATGGCCTAGTCAGAGCTGAGATTTAAACCCCATTGAAAATCTGTGGAATGACTTGAAGACTGCAGTCCACAAATGGTCACCATCAAATTGAACTGAACTTGAGCAGTTCTGCAAAGAAGATCGGGCAAGTATTGCAAAGTTTAGATGTGCAAAGTTAGTAGAGACAAATCCCAACAGACTAAAGGCTGGAATTAAACAAAAGGTGGTTCAACAAAATACTGACACAATGGGGTGATCCTATTTCCAACTTGGTGATTTTCTCTTTTTGATTTTTTTTTTTTTCTGACATGTTGGTGTTATATCTTTCACTTGGATGTTATAAGTTGCACTGAGTAAATGCAGCTTGTTAAAACAAAAATGGTGTCTGTCTTCATTTCAAGCTGCAAAACAACAAAATGTTATCATTTTAAAGGGGGTGATTCTTTTCTATACCCACTGTACTTCAGTATATTCCTCCATCCACGCTAAACAGCATCGATGGAGAAATATCCTCTGCAGGCTCTTTTATTCAGTCTAAGTACCTGATTTACTGTGATTGCATGCGGTCAGTGTTTGATGAACAATTTTCCACCCAGCACCTTTAGTTGAAGTTTGTCAAGCTGGTAGTGTGGTAGGGCCACCTGCAAATTCGATTTTATGTGTATCGTCCGATTTACTCTAACACAACCACTGAGATGCTCATCGGATTTAAAAACTACAGGTGATTGCTTATAGAATATTTGGTGAGCACTGACCAGCATATTTGGTTACATCAGTCTATGAATATTGCTATTTTTCCTACAAGTCTATACTGTTACCTGCAGTTTTGTTCTCCCATTAAAAAAATGTATGTTTTGTAGAAATCAAATCTCATATGATTTCTGTTTGCTGAGCATAATCTGGATAAGATTTTAAAGCTGGCCATACACTTAGGTTTTAATTCAAACGTTCATAGGAAAAAAAAATTTCACAACTTTTATTTTCTTACTGTCATTGGGTCAAATGATTTTGTTCAAAAGGCCTAAAACTTTTTTCTAGACCTGCTATTTGAATGAAATTCTAAGTGTATTAAATAGATTTTTGCACAGTATACTATTTTTCGAAAGAAAAGCACATGCACAGTTAGAGTTTTGTTCTTTAGAAGTTCTGCTCCTTCTAATTTTCTTGTCATTATGGGGTTGATTTACTAAAACTGGAGAGTGCAAAATCTGGTGCAGCTCTGCATAGAAACCAATCAGCTTCCATGCTTTGGCAAACGTTATTGAACAAATTGAAGTTAGAAGCTGATTGGCTGCCATTCACAGCTGCACCAGATTCTGAGTGTTAGGCAGGCCATAGACGGGCCGTTTATCGGCTGAATTTTCAGCCGATAAACAGGTTGGCCCCATTGCCAATGCTACCACCCATGTCCACGAAAAATGGCTGTTTTTTGGGGATTTTCCAGCATGACCAATAAAAATAAATGAGGAGATCCGCGAAAAATGGCCGACGGGCTGGCCCCACTAATGGCGTGATTATCGGCCAATTTTTCGTGCGGACGAAAATTTCAGCCGATAAACGACCCGTCTATGGCCTGCATTAGTTTTAGTAAAACCTCCCCCATGTTTGAAAACAAACATCTGACACCACTAACCATCAGAAAGTCAACCAAATATATGAAACGAAATTCCACTTTTGTATGGTCGGCTTTAGTTTTGAGGCCATACCATATATCTCTCATTGAGAATGATGGTTGGCGAAATCCTGCTCATTGGTGCTTGAATTATTAATTTTAAATGTGGTTGATAAATGAAACTGTGCATTTGTGGCAAAGGATTGTTTTTTTCCTCTATAGAGAGGAACGGCATTTTCAGAATGTTGGAAAATTTCTAGAGAGTGGTAATGACCACTTCAAAGTTTAAAATTGCTCTTCATCCTTGAGATTAGTAGAATGTACCCAGGAAGGGGGGATTAGTGTATTGAATAGGGATTACAAAAGCAGACCAAGGCTGTGAGAGGAAGGACCAGCGGTGTCAAGCTGTAATGCCTTGCGGAGTACTCTCAATCTTGCAGTGGATGATTGCTGACAAGAGGAAAGATCAACATGTGGGATTACGCTCCTACACTGTTAAATAAGAAAGTTCGGGCTGGATCAGCGGCAGTGCTGTTTTTTTTTTTTTCCCAACTCCAGCAGGGAAAACTAAGTTGCAGACCTGGAAATGTCTGCCAGGAACGCTTGCATCATAAGCGTATTGAAAGGGGTTACAAGTTTTTGGTAGGCCAGACATTTCACATATGTACAGTTTAACCCTGTATTTAGCTGCTGCCTGGGAGCTCCGCAAACTGCACCTTCTGTGAGGTGGTTCTTGCCTTGTGAGATCTTGAAGCAGAAAACCTTTATCTGATGTAGAGGTGCATGCTCCATAGTCAGCATTTTTCAATTCTTAATATTTAAGATTTAAAAAAAAAAATTTTCAAGAAGCTCTGTACATTTTATATTTCAGTGGTTTTATTAGGAAAGCGCAAAAGAACAATTATAGCAGACTAGTCGATGTCAGTGCACAAGTAATTGATATAACAGTAATGTAGACTCCCACATCCAAATGGCAATCAAGACATGACCCATTGTCAAATATGCAAACAGGAAAGATACTTATGGATTCAGATGCAGATCATAGCATTGTTGGAGGTAATGACAATTGGCTATAAATGCAAAAGGATTGACCTAGTCCAGCAATGGGCAAACTACGGCCCGGCGGACCTTTTTAATCAGGCCCGCGGAGCTAGGCTCCTGCTAGGCTCCTCTCACAGTCCGCCCTGAAGACCGGTGTAGCATGAAAATCTGTCTCCTATGAGGATCTGTCCCCCTCGACGTATCTGCGCATGTGCCGGAGATCGCCGATCGGCTGCTAATGCCTGAAACTGGCACATGCGCAGATACGTCGAGGGGGACAGATCCTCATAGGAGACAGATTTTCATGCTACACCGGAACGGCGCGGGAACACGGCGAGAGGAACGCACGGAACAAAGGTAAGTGAATTGATACAGGGGGGACTTGGGGACTTAATATGGGTGATGAATTACTATAGGGGGGATGAATTACTATAGGGGGGATGAATTACTATAGGGGGGATGAATTACTATGCTTACTATGGGGGAATATTACTATACTTACTATGGATGACACATCATTCATCTACTCTTGGTCCGGCCCCCGGGTCCAATATATGAACCCATTGCGGCCCTCAAGTCAAAAAGTTTGCCCTGACCTAGTCCATTAAAGACCAAACATGAAATTAACCTGACAATGATAAGACATCATATATCAATAGTATAAAAGACAATAGCAACAACTGCACAGTGCGGAAGGGGGAACAAGGAGAGGGGAAGAAAGAAAAGGGGGGAGGGAAAAACTTTACAAAGTCGAGTGAGTGAGCCATAAGCGGCACCAGAAACTTTCACTTTCAATTTTTGTACTATGAAAGAAGAAAAGTAGGAAATGGAAAGGAAAGAAAAACAAAAGGAGAAAAGGTGTAAACGAGGAGGCTATACCCAAAGCTCCTAAGGAACCTTATTTATAGGTGAGTCTATCATTGGCCGTGATCCAGTTCACTTTAACCTTGACATAGTCAAGCAGAACCACCAACGGTTTCCAATATTTGGCTATAGTGATTCTCTTTCCCAAAAACATATAGGAGATCAGCTTTACCAACTTTTCAGGGACCGCTTCAGGAAATTTCAGAAAGTGCCACTTCCAGAGATCAGCTTGCAGCCGTTGTAGATCCCCTCTTGGAACTGCTATTGGAAGGATCCTAAAATAGTAAAGAATCCTGGGTAGGAAGGTCATTTTAATAGAATTAACCCTGCCAAACCATGACAAAGCGTAATCCACCCAACAGCGGCGATCCTCCTTAAGTCTCTTAAATAGAGGGGGATAATAGAGAGTATATCAACAGAAGACGTTAAATGAACCCCTAATTATGGAAGAGAATGTTGGGCCCATTAAAAATTCTAGGTAGTCTGTAAAGAATGTGTCACTGTGGGGGATAAGGAAACATTAAGGGCTGTTTTGGGAGTTCAGTGAGAACCCAGAAAACTGAGAGAATTGTTGTAGTAAAGATGTTAGATTGGGAAAAATGTTTCTTGAGGGGTGATAATATACACAAGTACATAATCCGCAAAGAGAGCACATTTATGCTCCTGTTGGCCACATTGAATACCATGAATGCAAGGATGTGAGTGGATTGCCACTGCTAGAGGTTCAATTGCTAGAGCAAATAATAGGGGGGAAAGGGGGCAACCCTGTCTAGTGCCTCTTAGAATAGGGAAAGAAGATCTATAGCCTCTAATAGAAACCTGAGCAGAGGGAGAACTATATACGACTTTTACTAGAGAAAGAAACAGAGGGCCAAACCCCAAGGTTTCCAAGGTGGTAAATAAGTAGTCCCAGTTTAGGCTATCAAAGGCCTTGTGTAAATTAAGAGAGAAGTAAAAGATCTCTAGACCGTGGGGAATCCCAATTAGAGTTAACTGCTGAAATGAGCGCTATAGAGCAGCGGATCTGGTCTAAGGTTTGGTGCCCAGCAATGAAACCAGATTGATCATTATGACTATACAGACCCAAAAAAGTGTTAAGACACAAGGCTAAGAGTTTAGTGAGCATTCTTAAGGTCACAGTTAATAAACGATATAGGATAATTCAAGACATCAGTCGCGTCTTTGTTGGGTTTGGGGATAGCACTAATAATATGCTCTATTTTAGTCTAGAGGGAGTACCCCTCCATCTCTTAGGGCATTAAAATAGTCGTATGTGGGACCAGATGATCTGAAAATTTTTGATAATTATTGGGAAGACCGTCAGGGCCCGGCGATTTATTGGAAGATAGCGTCTGAATGATGTTCTGTACTTCCGTACATGGAAAAGGTTGTTCCTTAAGGTCCCTATGGGATTCTTCAAGCAGCGATAAAGGCAAAGTGTCCAGAAAGTCTTGGATGGAAGAGGGAGATGTACCCTGGGGGACACTATATAGATTAGTATAAAAAGAATAAAATTCCTCAAGGACCTTTTGGGGATCCTGAGAAAGATGACCCCCCCAACAGCCTTATTTTGGGAAGGGCAGAATGGGAATGTCTAGAGGTTAGTTTATACGCCAATAGGGAACCAGGTCTGTCCCGCCAGGTAAAGAACTTGGTTAGTCCAGCGTAATTATTTCTCAGCTTTTGTGGTAAGACAAAGATTGAGCTCCAGGCGTGTTTTGTTCTAGTTCATGTAACAAATCGGGATTTGGGGAATTTTTATGCCTACAAGCCAGTGTTTCATATGCCTCAGTTTTAGCAGAGATCATTTCATCCTGGGCTTTTTTTTTAATTTAGAGGACAATTGGATCAAAATACCCCTAACGGAGGCCTTGTGTGCAGCCCAATTAATTGTTGGGGAAGTGTCCTCTGCTTTGTAAATATCAAAATGTTTTCGAACATAGCTGAACGTAATTTAGATAAGAGTCTTGAGAAGAGGGACACATGGTCAATACGGGAATAACATTGATGGGCGCTAGAAAAATGGCTATAATCTCGAGAGGTAGGATTGGCTTCCCGCCAGGCTCAACCAGATCATGATCATAAAGTATTCATGCAAATTTACGGCTCTGTTTAGGAGGGGATCTGAGTGTTGCCACGTGGGGCTTGTCCAAAACATGATCTAAGGCCAAATTGGAGTTCCCCACTTGGATAACATCCCCTTCCAGTTCATGAGCCAGAGAATGGAGTAAGGAAGGAAAGAAAGCTACTTGATTTGTATTGGGGGTGTAGCATACTAGGAAAGTAATCATTGTCTCCTAAATGTCCTTTCACTAATAGGTGCCAGCACTTCACTATCTCTAATTACTTTTGTCTCAGTAAAAGAGAACCATCAGGATAGGTGGAGTGCTACCCCCCTTTTTTAATTAGAACATTAGCAAAAAAACAATTAGGGAAATCCTTGTGAAGAAAACAGGGGCGTAAAAGAGGAAGGAAAATGCGTTTCTTTCAGGGCTACAATATCAGCCCCTAGTGACCTATAATATGCAAAATCTTTAATGCGTTTTGAAGGTGTTGTCAACCCTTGCACGTTGTGGGAGAGCAGTCGGATG
This sequence comes from Staurois parvus, assembly GCF_062004578.1. Taxonomy (NCBI): domain Eukaryota; kingdom Metazoa; phylum Chordata; class Amphibia; order Anura; family Ranidae; genus Staurois; species Staurois parvus. The sequence goes on along the minus strand of NW_028318824.1, from coordinate 787,574 downwards.
GTGTTATTTGTCATCCTGGACATGGAAAATGAGGTCATGATAAACACACAGACTCACCCACCAACCAGACGAATCCGATATCTTAGGAAACCAATTGGAGCCCCAACCAACCCTCAAAAGAAAGTAAAATAGAAAGCATTAGAGAAAGAAAAGAACAAAAGATACACAGGCCTAGAACAGCCCAGCATCCAATAATACCACACAAACATGTAGATAAAATATGCAAACCGTTTCGTAGTCCCAAAACGTGAGTTCTGGAACAAAGGAATCTTAACCAAGATGAAGTGTTGGAAATAGTCCTTGGGTCAGGGAGAGCGCATAGCCACCTCCCGGCACTAACATTTATCCATAGAAAAATATAGATGGGGGGAGGAGGCCGAATCTGGATCGATGCTGAGGTGAAGGACTGTGGGAAAGGAAGCCCAATTTCTACAGGACCTTTTTCACCCTCTGAAAATGTGGAGAAAGAGTAAGGTTTGCCATTGAAGATGAATTGCAGCCAAAAAGGATAGTGCCATCTGTAACGGATATTTCCTTGGATTACAGGAGCAAGAAGGGGTTTAAAAGCTCTTCTTTTCTGGATGGTAGCTTGAGAGAGATCTGCAAAAGTCTGGATCTCTTAGCCATCAATTTCCAAATCGGGATGCTCTCTGGCATATCGCATGACTGCCTCTTTCACCTTGAAGAAGGGAGGTTTCACAATGACATCTCTAGGAGGTCCATCTTGTTTCAAAGGGACCAGGGCTCTATGAATGCAGTCTATCTCCAATTGGATTTCATCAATATATGGTATCGCAGACTGCATTAAAGAATATGTAATAGATGAGACATCTTTCACCGTTTCAGGAAGGCCTCTGATATGGAAATTGCAGTGCCTGGCCCTATTTTCCAGGTCATCAATTTTAGAATATGCTTCCTCCAAACGATCTTAAAGCTCCGTAATCATATTGGAGTTTTGGATTACCCATTGGACAGTTTCATCCACCTTAGATTTAATAATGTCAAGGCGGTGTCCCAGCTCTTGAAAATCTTGCTTCAGTTCAGAGGGCAATTTAGTTGTGGCCTTATCCAGCTCCCGCTGTAGTATATCAGCAAAATGGGCAATAAGGACTGAATCTCCTGAGTATTGTGGAGGAGCAGGTCGAGAGGCCGGAGAAGGGACAGGGCTGTCCAGGTCAGGTCTTGGCTGCTGGTTTAGCTGAGAAATATTTCTGCCATTTCCCTGTCTAAAGCAGGAGCGGCCTGAGTATCACGGCCTGGTGAGAAGGCCAATGCCTGGGACAGAGACTTTTCTGGGCTAGGAACTGGACAGGAAGGGGTTTGTAGCTCACTCGCAGCCAAAGAGGTGACCGAGGGACCAGCAGGATGAAGTCCAGGGACCGTGGATTTCGTCTTGTTCCTCTGCTGCAGGGTTTTCTCCTTCTCAGTACCCACAGAAGCCTGAGAACTGGCGCCGGGCGCCATCTTGTCACCTCCTTCCTCCTCGCAATTAAGGCCACGGGAGCCGCCTGGGGCATTCCCTGTAGCCTTGGAGGCCATCAATCTGGTCATCTGGGTGGGGGCTATTGCTCCCAGAAGAGGGAACACTGAGTTGTGGCCTGGGGGCTTCTAAAAATTGTTAGTAGCGCTGAGGGTATATGGATCTGGTCAGTGAAGCATCCACTTCAGCCGCTCGCGCATGCGCACCCCCAGCTTGGTACATTTTAAAGATTTTTTTTTTAGGTATTTTTTTCCTTTTATGATGCATTAGAGAATAATGGTTCTAGACTATTGAACAATTGTGTTGGGTTTTCTATATGTACCAGACATTCATCACATTATTGATGAGGCTGCACACCACTGCGTCTGTGTTCAATAAACTTTTTTGTAGAAAACAAAACATACAACTCGGCCAGTTTCCTGTTTTATGCATTTTGCCCTACCAAAGGACTTCGTCACAGCTGACAGTTTTGTGTTGTACATTCTCATGTAGCACAGAACAGTGCCATACAGTAGAATGTTCTGAACGTAGTCTGTTTACTCTGGAAATTTCTATTGGCTTCAGTTATCTAGTTAATAAATGTGACTGTTCTAAAAGGATGTGATAATAATACACAATTGCAATTTGTCATAACTGTTCCTTTCTGGCTTTGAATAGTTCATTTACTTACAGCTGAGTTTTAGTTCAGAAACGGTCTGTTTATAAAGGATTTGACATGATATTCTCTGTACATTAACCCAATATCAGCCCAAAATTCCATGTGCGTCTGTTAGGCTATCCTTACGTTGTGTATAAAGCATAGTTCTATGTACGTTTGCTTGCTGAAAAAAAAAACATTCATTGACATTTGGAATATGAGAAGGGCTGTTACTTTGACATTGACGGTTTTTAGAAAAGAGTGAAATGTTACCTTCCCTTCACTTGGAACTCGCTGAGCACATGTAAAAATGACTTGCACATTGGCTGAATTTTATAAAGAGACTGCAATGATTATTTGTGGAGAGTGATGCCTGTGAATGGATGAACCAGCTGTATCAACAGATGTTTTTAAGGGGGAAGAACACGACCTCCGATTTAGGTAAGTGGTGGGGGAAATGGGGACATTGGGGAATTAACACAATTTCATATTATATGCTCAAAAGGGTGTAACCTGAAAAATGGCCCTAAAAAAAGACTGTCCTAAAAGTATAGTTAAAAGCAAATCCTTCTTTTTTTTTTTTTTTTTTTTTTTTTTGCCATGTGTTCATTTTCTCTAATCGCCAGTATCACTAGAAGTTAAAAGTGAGAGTGAATCCAAAAATGTTAAGTTTCCTCTAGAATAGGAATAGAGAGGACATCTTCCAATGGGGGCACTTGTAACTGTTACTGTTGACTTAAGAGTGGATTTCCCTCACTATTATTATTATACAGGATTTATATGGTGCCAACAGTTTGCTCAGCGCTGTACAATAGACAATACAGTAACAATACAGTTCAATACAAGAGGGAAAGGAGGGCCCTGCTCCTTGGAGCTTACAAGGAATATTTTCAAACTTCCTATTGAGTCTGCCATCCAAGAAGTAAATGGAAATCTCCCTAATAAGACACAATTTGGGGGGGGGGGGGGATTCTGACATCAGTTTTCACCTTCCATTTTCCAGAAAAAAAAAATCACACTTGGCTTTGCCCCATATTGGCTTCTGCGTCTCTGTATTGATCAATGACTCAAATAATCACATTAAAGGATTAATAACAAGGCTTGTAGCGGTGGGGGGGGGGTTGAATCTTTTTGTGCTAAGTCAAGATTTGCATACAGCTTCAGCTGCCTGTTTTCTTTGGATCTGCTGATCATCCTGACAGTTTTCTGGGATGGCAACATCGGCTTTTGCATTTTTTTTCCTCAAATTTTTTTGCCTAGGTTTGTGACACATTTGCTGTAGAGGTTTTCGTGGGGGGGGGGGGGGAGATTTGTATTTTTTTCCCGTGTGTCACGACTGTGCAATCCAGTTCCGTGTGTTTGCAGACTAGAATGGTAGGGTAAATTTGCAAGGACTTGGGTGCTGCTATTGCAGATTTACTTTTCAAGGCACCTGCTCTATATGTTTCTGTGGCAATACTGGTTGGCGAGTCCCTGGCCAGGTCCATACGTGTCCATGTTCGGTGCCGACACTTTATTAATCACATGCTTGTTCTGGGTCAGTGACTCACCAAGTAGTGAAGCAATTTTGGCACTAGATTCCTGTATTACTTTCCTGACATTCACTGTAAGGCTTCATGCACACTAGCGGGTTTTTTTTTTTTTTTTTTTTTAAGCTAAAAAAAACCCCACTGGTAGTAGGGTTTGTGTTTTTTACAGAACATGTAGAGAAATAAAAGAGCTGTCAGGAGCATTTAACATTTTTATCTACTGGGAAAAACGCTCCAAAAAACTCCACAAAAACTATTTTTTTTTCTGCCCCTGGACGCTGAAGCTCAAAGAATGGTTGTTGCCTAAAGTAGTGTGCATGGACACATAGGATAACACTAGCTTCTAGGAGCAGAAATAAAATGCTAACACCAGCTTGTAGAAGCGTAAAAAAAACGCTTGTGTGCATGGAGCCCTTAATATTTTATTCAACAAAAACAAAATTGATAGTTTTCCAGAACATTGGTGTGAAACAGTGGAGGTCCTATAGTTAGTTATTATACTGGTTTGATGCACAGACTCGGAATAGATAGACAGGTAGAAATGCACATTACCCCTGTGCTAGTACAAAGCTGATAACTACAATTGAATGAAATCTAGGGGTAGTGTGGATTTATAAATCTGAAAAGCTGAAAAAGGAATTATGAACATTAGCCATGATGTTAGTTTATAGTTGTACATCTATCTGACCGCCCTTTGTTACACCCAGCACTGCACAATGACGTCTCTATGCTTGTAGTCCCATGTAGGTTGTAGTTTCAGCACAATCATGCTAGGTCTGTACTTTCACATATACTGTAGTCTACAGGAGTACATTGCGCCTGCGATGCACTGATCGTGGTTGCAGTGCTTTGCAGACTCCAGCACAAAAAAATTATTAAATGTGCTTTTTTTTTTTTTTCTTTCATTAATGGGGTTGCAGTCAATTTTTTTTTTTTTTTTTTTAAGTTGGAGGATGCTCTTAAAGTGGTTGTAAAGGTTCAGAGTTAAAAACAAAAAAAAAAGTTACCTGCTCTGTGCAATGGTTTTGCACAGTGCAGCCCTGGTCCTCCTCTTTGTGGGTCCCCCCGCCAGCGCTCCTGGCCCTTCCCCCTGCTGGATACCCCCATAGCAAGCTGCTTGCTCTGGGGCTGCTCGTGCGTACTCACTTCTGAGCCCCCTCTGTCTTTCATTGGAAGCTGCTGCTGTGTCTCAGCCAGTAAGGAGGCAGAGACTTGGGAGAGCTTCTGCTCTCAGGCACATCGCTGGATCGGGATCAAGGAAGGATTGGGGGGGGCTAAGGGGGGAGCTGCATACTGAAGGCTTTTTTTTTTTGTTAAGCTTCCTGCATAGAATGCAGCACGGTAAAAAAAATGTAGCCTTTATAACCACTTTAAGGATAAGTTGCAATACGCAAAACTTTTTTTTTTTTTTTCCATTTTGGGTGGGTTTGCCATCTGTGCTTTATCAGGGAGATTTTCCTTAAAGGGGTACATTTACCTGTTATAGAAAAAAATATATATATGCAATGAAAAAAGTGTGCATTTGCAGTGTTTTTTTTTTTTTTTTTTGTTTTGTTTTTTCACAGCAGCCTGCAAAGCAGTGCACCCGCAGGTGCGATGTCAGATTCGTCCAGCTGCCTGCTTGTACCCATGTACGGGATTTCAGTAAGAAAGTTAGAGACATGTTAATGGACTTCAAGTATACGAATTGCTGCTCTCATGTTCCATTGGGCAGAGAATTAGTTTCTCTATTGAAAGATTTCCCTTGTATTCCTGTTCTGGGGAATGCCCAAAACTTGGGCTTTTTTTTTTTTTTCCTTTCAGAACAGGACAAATGGTAAATGGAACAAATAGAGGGTGAACCTTCCCGAGGAGGGCACTGACAGCAATAAAAGAACCTGCAAGGTGTTCTAATCCTTCTCCACTCTATCCAAGTTTTACTTTCTTTTTTCTTTTAATCCTTTAACACTTAAAATGTTAATGCATGTGTCCAGCCTGATGTCTGAATTTTGTTCAGCTGTATCCTGTTCTATTTTGAGTTTTTTTTGGGGGGGTTTCTTTTTTTTTTTTTTATATATTGTAAACTTGTTATTGCATATAATGGTGATCTATAAAAAAAAATAATGTACATTTAGAAAGTATTGTTGCCTTTCACAAAGTTCCATGTCCTTGTGTGTTTTGATGCTGTTGTTTTTGCATTCCTGAATCCACGGTGGTAACATTGTGTTCTGTATGACTTGGACTATGAAGGTTGTCGTGGAGTCAGGCTAGGTTCTGCTTCTTGCTCATATTTATTAAAGTGAAAGGAAGGGCATTACCATCAAAAAGCACCAAACAACGTTAACCATTTTATAAGTTCCGCATTATTTAAAAGTTTAAATTTTGCATCCTTGTAACTTTTTGTTGAAAACATGACCTTTTTCCATTCTAGTTTTTCTGTTCCTTGTGCCTCCTGGGCATGTCCCTTGCTGGCCAGCATTCTTTGCGAACTAGAAATGCACATTACAGGAAGTAATGATGCCGGTGGCATCATTTCCATAGTAACAGGATGCCGAGGGAGACATCGCTTCTATAGGCACAGAATAGGGACTAGCCGGGAAGGGAGGGGGAGGGGCAGGGCAGGCCTACTCGGAGCTATGCTCTGATGTTTGCAGAGAAGCTGACAACGGTTTAAGGATGTGTATGAGCAGCCACATTTGGCTGTACAGGCAGACCGCTGCCAGCAAACCTCAGGAGGTTGCTGATTGTCTAGCTTACACTGTTTTTAATCTAGACAGTCAGCAATGCATAATACAAAAGTATTCGTTTACATACTAAGCAAGGGTAGAATTTTATTTTTGACTGCAATTCCACTTTAAGATAAATAGGTATGTTGGCAACATGCTTTATCTTTATTATGACATTATCTGACAGACATTGGATAGTAAATGCAAGGTAAAGTCCATGTCTGGTTAAAAACGAACCTCCCGAGGAAACCATTGTGTGACATCAAGCAGTCGGAGCCCCTTGTCTGAGCTTTAAAGTGTTACTAAACCCACAACTGTAAAATCAGTCTGTATATCCAGTAAAGTATGCTTGTTAAACTCTCTGTGGAACCTAAGGGGTTAATCCTCTGCATTGTGTAAAAATGCTGTTTGATTCTGACTTCTCTGATCCTGCCCTTCTTCCAGTGTCCTCCTCTTATCTCTTGATAAGACATATCGTGTGGAGACACTGCACATGCTCAGTTTGGTTTGCGTTGCTAGAGAGGTTTTTATTTTTTTTCTTGGGAAAGTACATGTGATCAGCACAGGGCCAGTCAGCACTGCCCAGACAGAGGTCAGGGATTCTGCATCCTCCTAGAGAAAACTCCTCTTACAAGCTTTAACCAGTGCTTTGCTGAACACTGATAGTCACAAGACTGCTCTAACTACTGATGAGAAAAGGTATTTAGCAGTTTTATATTTACGAAAAGAATTGCATTTTCATGTTCTGTGTACTGTGGGATATAGTGAATGCAGGGTCCTGTAAACCCAACATTTCATATTTCTGATATGTGCCTGCTGAACCATGTACTTGTATGAAACATTATCCTGTTCTTTGTTATGCTTCCTTTGTGTGAAATCCCTGCTGTTCCTGCCTGCCCCTCTGCTTTCCTATTTAAAACTCACCACACTGGGTATAAGAGCACAGTGTGGTCAGTTCTCTAGCTTTGCTGGGAACTCAGCCTGCTCTCCTCCAATGGTCAGACTTGTGCTGACACACTCCCCCTAAACAGCCAATCATTGGGACGATCACTGTGCTGCTGTTCTCACCCACCTCTTATGCAGCTGGGAACAGGGGGAATGGTGATCACTTATTAAAAAAAAAAAAAAAAAGGGGGGGGGGTGTATTTAACCTTTTTTTTAAATGTAAATGTTTTGCCTTTTAATTTCTGTTTTACACTGAATGAGTTTTTTTTACAGCTTGGGTTTTACATTTACTTTAAGCTCCCAGTTCTATAAGGGGAAGTCAGACTTGGTGGCTTACAAATCTCACTCAGGACAGGCCTGGTTTTAAAGATGAAATCCAGAAAAATATTTTTAAAATTCAAATTGAGCCAGCTTAGTTACCTATAATTATGTCAGGAGAGCTGCGGAAGGCGTCGCATCTGGAGAGCTCCCAAAATCACCGCAGTAGTCTGGTGTTGTCGGTAAACAGAAGACAAGGGAGTTGCTTCGGCATCTCCTTCATTCACAAATCATGTTTCTTTACAAGGCTTTCTCATATTGGATAATGGCGGTTCATGTGATCATTGGCTTCTCCTCTTTACCCCATCCCATGAGAGTACACCTTTGATCCCTTGAAATACAACACGTTTCCTGAATGGTGGAGGCGCCCAGTGAGTGACTCCCCTGTGTTCAGTGTATCAGAGGAGGAAGTTGCTTCAGCAGTATAATCCTATACCCACAGTGGATCCAGGGATATGTAAAAGAAACCCAGCAAAGCATGATCCAATTTGCTCCTGGGGGGGGAAATTTCTTCCTGATCCCCCAAGAGGCAATTAGATATTCCCTGGATCAACTTTACCTGTAAATGTTAGTATCCAGTTATATTCTGTGTATCTAGGAAAGAATCCAGGCCTTTTTTAACCTCCCTGGCGGTATGATTATTTCAGATTTTTGGTGCTGAAAGCGGTACCATTATTTTGCATGGAAATATGTAGTTTTTTTTATTGTAGGCTGTAATATTTAGGAATAACTCACTGAAATCTGTCAGAACAAGAGTCTAGTAAACATCCCGGGTAGGATAAAATTTGAAACACAAAATCATAAATTATAATTTAATAAATAATCATAAAAAATAATATAATATTACATTTAATTCAATAATATAATCAAACTAAAAACACTGAAATTTGAAATATAGCGCCACGTTCGCACATTGCTGAGCAAAGTCGCAAAATCGTTTTCAGTGTCTGATGACGAATTTCCCAGACGAATCATCACTCAATTCTGCAAGTGGTTCTGATTTACTATCGCTGTTCTCTAGCTGATCTAAACCCGCTTTTGACCTAAAGGGACACTTTTTGGACGCCATGGACTTTTCTAAGTTTCCAGGCAGAAAGAACATTCAAAATGCAGACAGGGGACAGGACAGAGCACTCGGGACAAAATGTATGTGAAATGGGTTGAAACAGCAATGTTTTACTATGTAAAATCGTTTTTGAAAAAAAGACTTTTTTTAAATTTTAAAATTTCCCGCCGCCGGCGGCGCCCGTACGTCCCAACGTCACAGGGACCGGAACACAGGAGCCGGATGCCAGCATCAGCCGGAGGAGATGGCCGGGGACGCTGCAGGGTACACATCGCTGGAGCGAAGGACAAGGTAAGCTCTGCAGGGACTCCCTATACAGCGCTGCATGGTAAGCCCGAGTGTAGCTCGGGGTTACCGCTTTTGGTACAGAATACCGCTAGGGAGGTTAAAGCAATCCACTGAGCTGGCCAGAACCAACTCTTGAGGGAGTCTATTCCACATTTTCACAGCTCTTACTGTGAAGAAACCTTTCCGTATATCGATTAATTACAGGTAATCTAGCTGGCCCAATGTAAATTTTAAATTGATTATTCCTACAGTTCAGCTTTCACTCAATAATGCTGCACAATCCGTTTTGAGTTTTTGTATAGGAATGTATAGTTGCAGGGATTGGAGATTTTTGGTATTATTGCAAAAGGAAAACATTGATGGTTTAATCCGAGCAATGCATTAGCTGTTTGGTGTTTCCTAATGCAATGAACATGGGGCTGATGGGTCATATTGCAGGGTCTGCAGTGCCAAGCTGGTGTGAGAGTAAAGGCATGCTCCTCTTATCACTGTTTTTAGATATGAAGTGATCAATAGTGTTGTTCTGCTCTGACCACCTGCTTTCTTCCCACACCAATTCTCTACTGGCCTGTGCTAATAGCCAATAGCGAGTGCGCAAAGAAGTAACTTTTCAAAGAAAACAAGATTGATTATCTTAAAGTTTCAAAAGACATATATCATTCTGTGTGTGTAATGCAGAGTTTTTGAAATATAGCATTGAGAAGCCATTCATGTTTTATCTTGTGACATTTAGCTTTCAATTTAGTGAGGTGAATGTGAAAAGTTCAGGTGTGTTCATAGACCATGCTATGAGCAGAGTATTGTACACAAGATTAACGGGGTGCCGAGGTCATAGGAGAAGTCTTCCTAAATGATGTATCCTACTGTGCCTGACCTGTTGAGTTACTGTATGTTTTAGGCCTCTTGCACACTTATACCTAAACTCAGCATTTCTAGGCTTACCGGCGTTGTGTACTGATCAAAATGTAGCCCATTGGTTTCAACCTGCCTGTACACACAGGTGCATAAATGTGCATCGTGTATAGATTAGTAAACAAAAAAAATAAATCTGAGCTACCAGTCAGGATTTTATGTGCATATGTGTGCAAATACGTTGAATGTTGATTTGAAGAGGTTAAAATTCCATTCTGAGAGCTAGAATTGATTTTACTTGTGTATGCACAAATATAAATAAATGCTAGAAATCTTGTCCAGGAGTACTGATGCTCAAATATACAAGTAGCCTAGTTTGTCTATGACTGTGCGTAGCATAATTTTCAAATATTGGTATTAAGCTTGCAAGGCAAATTTTTGAGTAACCCACATAGTCTTTGTTATTGTTTCTGCCTTGTCGAAATGGGGTCCAGGTGTTTAATCTCAAGCAGGATACTGCCTGCATGGAGTTTGCATGTTCTCCTTGTACTTGCGTGGGTTTCCTCTGGATACGTCCGTTTCCTCCCCTTTCCTCTAAAGACATGCTGGTGAGTTAATTGGTTGTCTGGGTTGGCCTTTATATGTGTATGTATGCATGTGAGATTGAGACCTTAGATTGTTTGATCCCTGAGGGAGGACTGATGTGAATGTATAGTATTTAAAGCTCTATGCTAAATGAATGATGTAATATATAAGATGGTCTTAGAGCTTCTGTTGGCTTTGCCGGTTCAATCTCTAACAATTTCTAAATAATTGGTTGGCATCTTCCCAGTTTAAAAAGCCAATGGCCTGCCAAAGGGCCCTCTTTTTTCAACTGCCTTGTACCTACCTTGGTCATTGAAAGTCAGCATGAGACTGGCTTATTTTAAAAGTTGTAGCAGTCATCCTGATCCTGGCAGCACTGACCTGGAACAAGCATGAAGCCAGTGAAGTTTGACAACATCTGAATAGCCTGTTTACTTGTTCTGGTCATTGGCTCACTAGACAGTGATCAGCTGTAGAAGTAACAAATGGACCGTAGCTTCAGAGATTGTACTAATGTTGTCCTCCTTCCAATTCTAGTTGCACACTGTGAAGTCTAGCTGACACCAAAGTTTCTTCACACTACCCAGGGCACTGTACAGTCTAAGGAACCTTGTCTAATACACTCCCTCTCTTCTTCCAAACTACAAGTCAGTGCGAGGACATTGATAATGAGCTGTGCAGCCATTAATGTTTATGGGAACTAAGTGCACTGGAGTGGGGGACAGGAATAGCATTTAGTAATAAAATCTGTTACAGGATAAGTTCACCTTTTGACCAAAAATAATACACAGTTTTTCGCAGGTAAAATGTGCATTTATTATTTTTGGTTGTTGGAGCCTGTAAAGCATTGCACTAGCGATTAGCAGATCGTTGGTGCCATGCAGGTCTCCTGAAGGCCTGTCAGTATCTCTGCTTGTCTGTACAGGCACAATATACTGACAGGAAGACTCATTGAGAACTACAAGCCAACAGCCGCTAATGCTGTTAGGACCTGTAGTTCACTCATTCACTGAACATTGTGAGTCTTGTGGGAGGAGCCCTGCAGGGCCCTGTTTCTAAATATGACAGCTAGCATAGGGAACTTCTCCCTGTACTTCTGTCACAGGAAGGGGGGGGGGGGGGAGCAGCTGCAGCATTGAGAACGTTACCCTAAACGGGTTGATCTTGTAACATGTTCCCAAGGGTAAACTTATCCTTTTTAAGGCTTTTCTAATTGAGAATTGCTTAAAAACCATAACACATGGTGGTACAGACTCTAAAGAGCAAAAGGGTATGCCACTTAATTGAACTACCAAAAAAAAAAAAGCGGTGGATAGCTTTACCCATAGTACTGCACAGAGCCCAGTGTTTGACTTTAACTCATCAGACACTAGAAAGGTAACTAATCAACTCATTTTACACTGTGGCTCCTGTTCAGATATTAATATGGGAAAAAAAGCCTAACAGATGTATCCTAAAAAAATTTCCCTCCAGTCATCTCCTACCTTTCCTGCCTACCCCATATAAAAACAGTCTGTGTACTTACCTATTTATAATTTTCTTTGGTCGGGTCAGGTGATCCGGCAGCTCCACCTCCCCTGTTTCAGCAAGTGGCTACTGCAGGGGAGAGGGGTTGGTGCCAACAACGGATGGGCCATGGGAGCAAGTACACTTTTATTTATTTATTTTTTTTATACTGGTTAGGTAGGAGGAGGGGGAAGGGAACATTTTTAAGAATAGATATAGTTAGGGGTTTCTTCTACTTTAAACCTTGTGACCTGGTCACTTTAAATAGGTTTTTGTGATAAGAGGGGTATCTGAGCTCTGTATCACAACCAATGCTGGTTGGTTTCATCAATTCTTCCAGGGTTGGGGACTCCCCAAGGCAGATGGTTTTTCCTGTACATCCTCACACCACTTGAATAGCAAAGATGTTTATTGAAGCATCATACAGACAGATACATATTTCTCTAGTAAACAAATGACACAAGGAGGGGAAAAAGGTTCATATAAATACTACATTTACACACAATGTTTTTTTTATTATTTTTTTTAAAGAAATCCTTTTCTTGTTTAAGTATCTGCAGGCCTCTTCACTGTTTTGCTTTAAAAAACAAAATTCTCTCCTCTGTTATTTTAGACTTTAGCACCGCTGTGCTGGGAACTATTTCAGCACACTGTTCCCCTTGGTGCTTATTACACACTGTTAATGAACTAGCTCATCCACTCATCCTGAAATATATGTGTTTCCCCTTTTCCACATAAAGGAAGCCATATGTGTTTGGCATGTTTTGGAACAGTGGAGCATCAGTACTTGGAATCTAGTCAAGTCTTTCCTCCTCTGATTACCATGTGACTTTTGACTAGTTTTTGGGAAATGGAACAGAGACATCATTTCAAAAAAATGTGCATACTTCATGCTTCTGTCCTTGCTCCAAGTGTCCTCCAAACATTAGTGATGAGTTAACCTAAAGAGAATGAGTAGTCTTTTTATTTATTTTTGGGCTAGATAAATACAGTATGTATATGTAGATATACAGTATGTAGTGTGTGTGACTGTCTCATATCCTTTGGTCACAAGTGTGAAGAAGCTCTAATTTCTTTAAATGGCCAGTCCATCATGTCTTATATTTAATACAGTAACATAAATGAGAGAGTAAATGTGACCGTTAGGATAGGTATACACTGTAATAATGGCTCATCTCAAAATAAGTGCTTACTGGGGGGGAAAAAAGTCTCCACTTTTGTAAAGAAAAATAAAATCCCCTCTCTGATCTATATACATTGCTAAGATATTGGTTTCATTTGATTTATACTGGTTTACTTTAGTGTACATGAAATGGGTTTGTAACATCATGTCGCCTTGTTTTAGTTACATAAATATTTAAAAAGGGGGTGCAGCTCTATTTCGTGTGTCTGTGTGTGTACAAAACCTGTGAGTATTTCACCTATGTGCTATGAAATCATTTGTGCTTGCTAATATACTAACCAAAATCAACAAATGGTGCTTAAGAAATTCAATTGCAATAGTGCATTTTTGTCTTCACAAAATGAAGTCCTATACATACTGTGCATTAGCAGTAAATAGAGGTTTACTGTTCTTGTTCCATAGCAACATCTATTGCCTACTTTCAATACTGTCAGTTTCCTTACCCTAATATATGTTCCAGGATACATACATGACATGCTGTTTTCTTTCATGTTGCCTGATGCTTGTGGATTTTTCCTGATCTTAAGTGTGAAGTGCAGCAAGAAGCATTAACCCCTCAAGTGGCAAGTGTCTTGATTGGTGGATAACCAGCTTAAAGGAGAAGTATGGGATGTGCTAAATTAACAAATATTACCATAATAATGAATCGGCTGTTATTTTTTCTTCCCTCCTTTTTTGTTTTTTTTGGCAGGCACACTTCTTCTATCATGTAGGTTCCTGTAACGGTCCATTTTCTGTTTAAGGGTTCAGAAAGGATGGTTACAACTTCAGCATTCAACCCCCTCTTTTTGTTTCTCCTCTACTGGGAGTTGTGGCCATGCGTATTGAACAGGCACACACCTGAACAGTAAACTGTGAAGTTCAGGCACTGTGCTATTCTGGTGCATAGTAGAAGTGGTAAAGACATGGCTGGATCTAGGGGGAGGTGTTGGGGAGGATTGTGCCCTACCCTTCCCCACATTTCAGTTGTGCCCCCCATCTTCCATGGAAGCTGTGCCTGTTGGGCTCCTTCTCACATCCCCGTACTACACACAGTCTGGGCACAGGCTGTTCCTCTTCCCCCCCCCCCCCCCTCCTCTTGCACATAACACAGCTCAGATTGATTCTCTTACAGACAACTGCTGTCTGCACACAATGTAGCTGCCTGCTGTGCTGCACAGCGGTTTGTATCTGTAACTTCACAGTTCAGAACAGCAGCATAGCAGGCATCTACAGTGTACAGGTAGAGGTCGCCTATAAGAGAATCCATTTGTGTTGAGACGGGAGTGACTTTTGGGGGTGGGGGGACCCCTGTCTCAGCTTTCCATGTTCCCATTATGTTTAAGTCACTCTGTGCCTGTTAGGGGTACAGGGTGAAATGTCCTGCTATTGTGTAGACATATATAGGTGGGGTGTGGGGGTTGTTTATTGTCTAATGCCATGTGGTTGTCCTATTGTTCTATTATGTGTCTTGCTTGAGCGCAAACTATTATGGGATGTATGGGTTTGTGTATTGTCTACTGCCACTTGGTGTATCCCATTTTTCACTGCCATGTGGCTGCATCCCATTGTTCTAGCAAACTATTATGGGATGTAATGTTTCCGGCAGCCCTTCCCCCTGATGGGATGGCCTGCTGATGTGTTTCCTGTCTGGGTGTATATTTCCCCACCCTTTGTATATATCTTGTATCTATGTTTAAATAAAGCAGTCTTATTTCCTGTCTTAAAACAAGTATGGTGCTGTTTGTCTTGTATGGTCAGCAGTGGTGTCCGTGGATCTGTGTTCGGACAGGGAAGCTGGAGTTTAACGGAAATACCCAAGTGCAGTCTGGGTCCGGTTCCATTACATTGGTGGCAAGCGGTGGGATTGTGCTTCCAAGCTGTGAACACGTCCAAACCACCACTGGGATTCAAGATCAGCAAAGGAGATGTCGGTCACCCCAGTGGAGATATGGACCTGGCATCAGCGTTCCCAGGGCTGCTGCAGACTGTTCTTGCAACATACCCCAGGACTGTGTCTACGGATCAGTACCTGGAGCTGAGGCAGCGGATTTGGGAGGTGCTGTGGAGAGGAGCCCTCCAGGTTGCTGGTATGGTCAAGGCAAGTGCTATCCAACCCCAGGGGAACAGGCCAGGGACCATCGGAAGTTACGGATGCCGCTCCTGGGAGAGCGACCCCAGGAGCAATGGGTGACTGAGTTGGACAGGCTGGTCTAGCAGGAGATAGAGCTGAACTACCGATATCGGACTCTGCAATGGTACGCAGAGTAGGAATATATAGGGGTGACAACAGAATGCTCTCCAGAGGGATATGACTTTGGTGGCCCTGGATTGCTGTGAGAGAGCCTTACAGATCATTTTGTGTTTGGCGATGGAGAACCTATCCTGGAGGAGTTGCGAGAAGGCAGAGAGGCTATGTTCGGTCTCAAAGGGGTCTCAGAGCTTGAACAAGGTCTGGAATACCTGCTGATGAAAGAACAGGATCAGGAAAGGGTATACAGGCAACTGCTAAAACATGTTCGGCAGCATGCCCAACAATCGGCAGTGGAAATTCCAGAGACTGGGGATTTGATAGACTTCTCTGCTGAGGAAAAACAACCTGGTAAGCCTCCAGCAGAAGACCTGGCAACAGGGCCAGACATTAGTGAACTCTGCCCAGCACTGGTAATATCTTCTGGGTTCCGCGGACAGGAGATGGTGAACCCCTATCCCCAGACACCAGTTCCAGACTGGGGATTTAATTGACTTTTCTGCTGAGGAGGAACCAGCCGGCACACCACCCGCAGAAGAGCTGGCATCAGGGTATGGCGTGGTTGACCTCTGCCCACAACACTCGGCACCGCAGGAGCTACAGGAAGAGGATGCAATCGGCACCTCACAACAGCAGCTTGAGCTGATGTCCGTGGGTGGGACTTCGGTCTCCACTGATACAACCCCAGAAAAGGGTCTGGCATTGGGACAAGAGGATGTCAGCCTTACTTTGCAAACATTGGGGGATGTCCATCAAGTCAAAGTGGTGAGATTAGTCGCCACCTGGATACCCCAGGGATGCTGGGCAGTCGTCCCAGATACCCCACAACATGATGGAGTCGGCCCAGCCACCCTGTCTTCTCTCCAGTGGCTGAGAGGACTTCAGGGAGAAGAACCAGTCCGTACTTCTCCCCAGTGGCGGGTATGTTCTACGAGAGAGGCAAAGGTTGGCTGGGTGAGTAATGCTTTGTGTGGGACAATTTGTTTGGGGTACTGTGTGGGTGCTGGCATTGGGGGACTGGAAGTACAGACTAACTTCGGAGTCCATCCTTCTGGGACTTACTCCTGCATTAGTCTCCTGCTGAAAGGGGAGATATGTGACGGCAGTGACTTTTGGGGGTGGGGGGACCCCTGTCTTAGCTCTCCATGTTCCCATTATGTGTAAGTCACCCTGTACCTGTTAGGGGTACAGGGTGAAATGTCCTGCTATTGTGTAGACATGTATAGGTGGGGTGTGGGGGTGTTCATTGTTTAATGCCATGTGGTTGTCCCATTGTTCTATTATGTGTCTTGCTTGAGAGCAAACTATTATGGGATGTATGGGTTTTTGTATTGTCTACTGCCATGTGGTGTGTCCCATTGTTTACTGCCATGCGGCTGCCTCCCATTGTTCTAGCAAACTATTATGGGATGTAATGTTTCCGGCAGCCCTTCCCCCTGATGGGATGGCCTGCTGATGTGTTTCCTGTCTGGGTGTGTATTTCCCCGCCCTTTGTATATATCTTGTATCTGTGTTAAAATAAAGCAGTCTATTTCCTGTCTTAATAGGAGTATGGTGCTGTTTCATCTTGTATGGTCAGCGGTGGTGTCCGTGGTTCTGTGTTCGGACAGGGAAGCTGGAGTCTAACGGAAATACCCAAGTGCAGTCTGGGTCCGGTTCCGTTACATGTGTTGTGTGAGAGAAGGACGGGGAGAGCTGTAAAGATTTTTATGTATTAGCAGCTCAGAGAGAATAGGCTGAAGCTAAAAAACTAAACCCATACTTCTCTTTTAAGCTGTTTTTATGATCATTTGTTTTGTGATTTGCTATATTGGTGTGTGGTCCTGGGAAACATTGGTGGCTATAGACCAATGTTTTATACTTCTTTCAAACTTTTTATATTAACAGTTAAAATCTGTTCTGAAAGCTATACCTGGGTCCTCACACTTCGTTTTTTGTTTAGATAATATTCCCCTTACATAAGCGCAGGAAAGGAGTAGTGTTGTACCTTGAGGTGCCTTCTGTTCTGGTTGTTTATACAATGAATTGTACATGTTCTTCAGCAGCAGTTTCATAAAGCAGTATATATATAAGTGGTCCTTTTAAATGCTACTCTGTTATATCAAGCCACATATCCATACAGCTGTTTGCTTGTTAGGTTTCATTAGTGCCAAACTTAGAATAGTGGCAAGGAGGCTTGCGGGACATTAAGATGGCAGCAACTGACATGAAGCATTTTACCATTTGACCTCTGGCAGCAGTCTATTGTTTGTTGGCTCTAAGCTGTGTGTTGTGTAAATGTCATGGAGGAGGAATGAGGTACAATCTTTCAGTTACACAACTGTTTTAAAGTCAGTGTACAACAAAGGGCTTTTAGAATATAGACCACAGAGTTGAATGTTGTCATGTGGTGCAAGGAGCTTACATTCTGTGCTGGACATCTTTCTTTTCATAAATCGCTGCTGAATTTGTTTCCACCCTTCAGATGGCTTTGTGAAGTAGGCAGGCTACAGAGAAAGCACAACTGATGCATGTAAACCATAAAAATGCTGCGCTACATTCAAACTAATTAAAGTGAATGTGGAATTCAATATCTCAAATAAATAGCAATAATGATAAATATAATAAGAAATGTGCTTAGTGATAACACAAAAATGATGGCAAAACACAAACTTAAATCAATACGCATGTGCAAGAAAAATGCACATACATATATTACATCACACGTGCAAAAATGTGAAGTGAAGTTACATCTAAATAATACAAACAAAAACAAAGTCCAATAATGGAATATTAAAGGTGAAAAAAAGTCCAATAATGGAATATTAAAGGTGAAAAAAAAAAATTTTTTTGTTTTGGTAAACTGTGTTTCCAATAGGCTGTAAAGTGACCACAGGTGAAACAAAAACGTGCAGGTATCTGGGTGTAGATAGCTTGTGAATCCAACCACCTTCTGGATTAGCCTCTCACCTCATCTCTTCGACCCTTGCGGGTCAAAGAGCAGTATGGATCCCTCTCACAGATCCTCCAGGCACCAAAGCACTCCAAAACCACTTCTCAGGATATAATATTCCCACTCAGCTCTTCTCCAGGTATAGATGAAATATCACTTTCCCAGAACAAAACAAAGGGATCCTCCCATAGTGTAGTATGTTTATTATACCATAGGAACATCAAATCTTTAATGAAAATACACTTACGTAGCAGACAGTCCACATTAAACCCCTAACAACTAACAACTGATGCATGGGTAGAAGATGTTGGCCAAGGTACAGAAAATCCACCTTTTATTGGCACACATTTACAGACGCCAGGAAGAGCTAAGTGCCATAAATGTAGGAAGGCTTGGTAGAACAATATATTTCAACAATAGTTTTATCTGTTTAGCTGAAGTTACTTTAAAGTGGAAGGAAAGTCTTATGCTTAAATACTCCCCTGCGATCAATAAGGTAACCTAATTTCAATGCTATGTCCTGAAATAAAAAAATTGCTGATTTTATACCTTTATTTTATGGCATTCCCTGTCTGTCACATGACTCCAAGCCCTCTCCTTTCTGAATCTAAGGGCAGCTGGTGAGCATGTCTAGTGGAGGGTATCCGTGTCATTTCCAGAAGTGAGGTGCCCTGCTCCTCTATAGCTGGTGGGTGTGTATAGGATGGGAGGACAGATTCACCTGACAGTGCTTTCTCATGAATGAGGAGATTTGTGTGTCCTCATTCATGAGAAAATTAAGAATTAAACAAAAAATCGGTAACACAGGATGAATGGCGTAATGTCCAATCCACAGAGAAAGCTGTCAGAGAAGGGCTGGAGATGCTGGAAGTGAGGAGAGTATGCTCCAATCATTGCCCTCCCAAGCATTCACCTATTTTTTAGTGTGCTTCCTGTGGATAGACAGTGAGTTGTGGGTGGACAGAACCCAGTGAGCATGTGCAGACTCCAATAATATGTCCTCACCCGGATATGATGTCAGACTCTGTGTGGAGGGGCCATTTTGGCACTATTCCTGAAGGATCAAGAGACATACACTGGAACTTTTTCACTTATAAATATAGCTCACCCCATTTGGTGGTTGGAGGGGATTTCAACTTAGTGGTGCACTCTACACTAGACAGAAGCCGAACTTGCTACCCTTCAAAGGAGCCGATGGATGTATTGGATCCTTTCTGCCCTGCACCTACGAGGCCCACCCTTACTTGGATCAGAGAACACCAACACACCTTAAATGGTTTAAAGGGGAGGTATTAAAGAGTAAAGCCCTGCAAGAGAAGAGCATCTTTTCTCTCAGATATCGTTGGTGCACAGTGGAGGAGCAGTGCTTTTTTGGTGGAGCCGTGATCATTTTCTGCCATCTAGTGGATTTCTTCTGCCCAGCTCTGTACCATTGTGTGGACCTTCATTGACCAAGGGAATACATCTACCCTTCACATGCTGATGACTACTTTATGAACTCCATCCTTCCTACACTGCACTATTAATGTGCACTTCTGGTTAGTGTGCATTGTTACCCTAGGTCACCACAGTTGTGACTTTCTTTGATCACTTTTTATTGTGTCACATTTATTTAATTTCTAGCGCTGCACTTTTATTTTATTTTCATGTGAGGATTTTTTTTGGTTATCCTGTGTGCCTTAGCTGCTTGTTTATTGAAAGCGCTCACTTATTATTCTCTGTTTTATGCTTTTAAGTATAACTTGACAGTTTCTGAATTCCTGTTTCCTTCAATGAACTACAGACGTACCTCGGTTTACGAATCTAATTAGTTCTGCAGGACTTTTGCAAAAATTTGTAAACTGAAATGCCAGTTTCCATAGGAATGCATTGAAAACCAATTAATACATTCCGGAGGTCAGAAAAAAATAAACACTACTAAAATACCACATGAGTTATTTTATCAAGACAACCATGTGTTAATGTTTCAGCTGTCAGTGGGGTTCCCCACTGTAAATGTAAAAAAATTGCCAGCAATTAAAAAAAAAATTTTTAAAAAACGGCGTGGGGTCCCCCCTCCCATCCATACCAAGCCCTTTGGGTCTGGTATGGATTTTGAGGGGAACTCCCATGCCAAAATTGAAGAAAAATGGTGTGGGGGTCCCCTCCAAAATCCAAAGCAGACTCTTATCCGAGCATGCAACCTGGCAGGTCATTAAAGGGGGGAGGGGAGAGAGCGCCCCCTCCTGAACCATACCAGTCCACATGCCCTCATCATGGGGGGGGGTGCTTTGGGGCAGGGGGCTCTTCCCCCCCCCCCCCCCCCCAAAAGCACCTTGTCCCCATATTGATGGGGACAAGGGATCTTTGCCACAACCCTGGCCCGTGGCTGTGGGGGTCTGCAGGCAGAGGACTTATCGGAATCTCGAAGCCCCCTTTAACAAGGGGGCCCCCAGATCCCGCCCCCCCCCTATGTGAATGAGTATGGGGTACATGGTACTGCTACTCATTCACAAGAAAAAGTGAAAAAAGACAGTACATGGTCCTTGACAAGTTCTTTATTAAAAGAAAAAACTAAAAGAATGTCCCCCGCAGTAGATCCACCATCAATCACAATTGCTGCCGTCACTGCCGCTTCTGCCACCGACCCGAAAAAAATTAAAAAAAAAAAAAAAAAGGCTCCACTTCTGACAATGGCTTCCAGCTGTCTGCCTGCTCTGGTGGTTTGACAATTCTTAAATATGTAAGGGGCGGGGCTGCCTGGGACATCACCTGAGTGTCCCCATCCCATGTGACATCATTGATGTCACATGGGGTGGGGTCTCGTGTGATGTCCCCGGGTGGCCATGCCCCTTACATATTTAAGAACTGTCATCAAACCACAGAAGCAGGCACAGGGCTGGAAGCCATCCTTGGAAGTGGAGCCTTTTTTTTTTGGGGCAGCGGCGGTGACGGCGGGCATCATCATGACATTGGATCTACTGCGGGAGACATTCTTTTAGTTTTTTCCTTTAATAAAGGACTTGTCAAAGACCGTGTCCTGTCTTTTTTTTTTTTCTTTTTTTTCACACTACACTTTGCTTTTTTGTGAATGTGTAGGGGTACTCATTCACATAGGGGTGTGCTGGGATGTGGGGGCCCCCTTGTTTAAGGAGCCTTCCAGATTCCGATAAGCCCCCTGCCCACAGACCCCCGCAACCACCGGCCAGAGTTGTGGGGAAGAGGCCCCCCATGTTGAGGGAATGTGGCCTGGTATGGTTCAGGAGGGGGGAGGGGGCGCTCGCTCATCCCCACCCCACCTTTCCTGACTTGCTAGGCTGCATGCTTGGATAAGGGTCTGGTATGAATTTTCGGGGGGATCCCCACGTAATTTTTTGTAAATTTTTTTTTTTTTTTTTTTTTTTTTTTTTTTAAATATTTATTTATTATGGTGCCGTTTTTTTTAAATGTAATTCCTGATTTTTTTTTTCTTCACTATAGTTTAGAAATTCAGCTGTCACTTTCCCCCCAGCTAAAAGAAAGGAGAGAGTTTCGTTTTAGTTTCCCAGAGTTATAAGAAACAATGTTTCCTTTTAGTTTCTTAAAAGAAACAGTTTTTCCTTTCCTCTGGGGAAAGTGACTGCTAATTCTCTGAGCTATAGTGAAGAAAGTAAAAAGCCGGCAATTGCATTTAAAAATTGGCACCGATATACACTTTGTATTGCGAAAAAAATTAGTAAACCGAGGCATTATTTTCAATGGATTTTTATGCGTAAACCAAAAATTACGTTAACCGTTGCGTTTGTAAAAAGACTTATAGAGGTGTACCTCGGTTTACAGTATGTACAAATATTTTATGGCTCACTGAGCAAGCCGTTATGTTTTACTGAGCTGAATAGTATAAAAAGCTGTTCTATGCATAATGCAGCCCACAGGAGGGGCTCTGTCATTTGTGTAATGTTGTTGTTTTTTTTTTTTCTCAGCACACAGGAGAACAGGTATGAAGCTAAAGAAAAACCTTCAACCTTTACAACCGCTTTAACAAGCAAGTGTAGTGAATGATGAGCTTTTAGGTATTAGATGTTAACAAGTTCTATTTGGTATGTAATAAATGCAGTCATTTCAGGTTTTGAGAGAAGACGTTTCCCCTTCGATGTCTACAATTTTTGTTTGCTTCCTTAGCATTAAAATGTTGATAATAAGCTTTGAGGCCAAGTCAATACAGAAACCTGGCCTTGAAATTGGGTCACAGTGTCATATCAAATGCTTTGTCATTTTTTTCACTTCTGCATCATCGTTTCAGAAAGGTTAAAATCCCTGCCATTTTTTTTTTTTTTTTTTTTTTTTTCATTGTGTGCTATGTGTCCCGTTTGAGAAATTGCTTTTAATTCAAGCTATACAACAGGAACTTAGTGGTTGTAAAGGCTGAATGTTTTGAATGCATGAAGGCAGAAAACCTGTGTGCAGCAGCTCCCCCAGCCCCCTCAATACTTACCTGAGCCAGCCTCACTGCGATCCAGTGGTGTAAATGATAGCCTCGGCTGCCTCTGGTTTCTGCCTCCTCATTGGCAGAGACAGCAAGTGGGAGCCATTAGCTCCCGCTGCTGTCAATCACAGCCAGTCAGCCAATGAGAAGAGAAGGGGTGGGGCCAAGCCTCTTCTCCATGTGTGATAGGACACACGGAGAAGCGGGTGCCCCCATAGCAAGCTGCTTGCTGTGGGGGCACACGACAGACAGGAGGAGCCAGGAGAGCCTATGGGGGACCCAAGAAGAGGAGGATCTAGGCCGCCCTGTGCAAAACCACTGCACACAGTAGGTAAGTATAGACAGACATGTTTTTTTTTTTTTTTTTCTTTTTTTTTTAAAGAACCTTTTAGAATCGCTTTTAAATCTCAAAAGTGAGAAATTTCCCACTTGTCCACACAAGTGTTCCCTTTGGAAGGTTTCACCTCACTTCTTGTACTGGGAACAACACAAAAAGTTTGAATTTCTGCTCATTATTTTTGGCAGTGGTGACCAGGGCAATAGGAGGGTTGAGTCTCCTCTGTAAAGATACAGTGCTTTAGAAACACTGTAATTACTTTAGTAACAACTATATTGTCCCATTCAAATTCACTTTATTATTATTATTATTATTATTATTATTATACAGTATTTATAAAGCGCCAATAGTTCGCTCAGCGCTGTACATTATTAGAGAATGAAATATCAGTTCAGCCCACTCGCCTGGGTTGTGTTTGGAGATGGGTATATTTAAGGTATAAAGTTAAAAAAAACTAAAATATGCTTCAAGTTTCAATTGTCATTGGTTTCCTCCTGATTCTTTTAGGACTTGCTCATATGTGGCAAACCTCTGTGCTGAAGTCGTGTTTAATCAGTGTTTTTAAAGCCTCTTAACTGCCCTTCAATGCCTGCCTTGAGCATTACAATGGCTCCCGCACATTGCAGATTACACAGATGTAGTAAAGTTGCATTAAAAATGAGTCTTTCGGAAGGCAATGGCAATTACCAGCTACCTCTGCTATTTTCAGTGGTAGTGCTCTATAACTGGACTTGTTTCCCTTACTCCCATAAATGCACCATAAATGCTACAAGTGCTAGATGGGTGCTGGGGGAGAGGCAGTGGATTCCGGTATGCCCTGGGAAATATAGAACTATGGGCAGCACAGTGGCTAAATGGTTAGCACTTCCGGCTGGCAGTACTAGGGTCCTTGGTTTGAATCCCAACCACGGCATCACCTGCCTGGAGCTTGCATGTTTTCCCTGTGCCTGCGTGGTTTTTTTCCAGGTACTCCGGTTTCCTCCCACACTCCAAAGACATGCTGGTAGGTTAATTGGATCCTGTCTAAATTGGCCCTAATATGTGTATGTATGAATGTGAGTTAGGGACCTTAGATTGTACACCCCTTGAGGGTTGGGGACTGATATGAATGTACAATATATATGTAAAGCGTTGTGTAAATTGACAGCACTATATAAGTACCTGAAATAAATAATGGACAGAACAGCTTCATCCACTTCTGTTTGTACAGAGTAAGCCAGCAATACTGACAGTGCCACGTAGGAGCAGAGGCATTGAGGCATTGCCAGCAGCAACATTTTTTTTGTGCCTCAAAGCACAAATAATTTCTCTACATCACATCCCTTTTAAGCACCCCCCCCACTAGAAAAACAACACTTTCCTGGGTTCTTATACATTGGGTGCAATTGCTGTTTCTTGTGCGATTTTCAAAGGTAGTTGTTTAGAAATTCCAGTGCTATTCTGATGCGAATTGGCGAGGTTCAGAAAATGAATTTTTTATACAGCTGCCTAATAGCTAGTACATACAATTGTGTTCACAACTGAGGAGATATGCGATTTGGAAGCGTTCCCATTGAAGTCAATGAGCCTGGAAATCGCACTACAATTTTCTTATGCAGTATATATGTTTTAACTTTTCTTAATCTTTTATTTGGCTGTTACATTACCACCCGCCATCATCGTAGCCCTCTTGGGCTTATTTACATCATACACAGCTGGGAAGAAACTTCCCTTTCCCTTTTTTAAAGCATTTTTTTTATTAGTTTTGGACAGAGTGGAGAGGGATTAGAACACCTGTCAGGTTTTAATTGCTGTCTGTACCCCCAATGGCGAGATTCTCCTTTGTCAGGTTTACCATTTTTCACAGAAAGTGAAAGAGAAAATCTCAAACTGACAGTGGTTATAACCCTCCATTGCTCTGTCCAATTTTTTTTTTATTTAAATGTTGCCTTTTGTTGCACTTTAAGTCTCAAATCAATATATGATTGTGCCATGTGAATTGCTAAGGATATATAAATGCAACTGCAATCTCTAATAAGCAACAAGCCAAATAATGCAAAAGAGGTATGACCTGCGCTCGTAACTACTACTTTAAGGTACCATAAAAATTTAGATCATACAGTTAGGGCTAGGCTAAGAGTTTCTTTAGGGCAGGGGTGCTGCACCCCTGGCCATGCGACCTCAAACGAGAAGTGCATGTCCTAGATCAGCAACCTGTTGATTGTGATCTGGGCTTGCCAACCCTCCATCCCATTAAGCCAGCGTCGGCAGCAGAGGTCACAGGAGCTACATATGCTGATGCTTCTTCTGTAGTGCAGGCTCCTGTTCAGGTGAAATGATACCAAGGGAACTTCACTTGGGACATTTCTAGCACTTTGTAGAGGAATGCCAGCAGACGTCGGAAGAGGAAAAGAAGGTAGATGGATTAAACACATACACTGCACTTTTGCCATGGGCATATTAGCACCTCTAAAAGGATTAACTACTAATAGGCTGCTTTCACAGTGATCCGTGGGTGCAGCTCACCTGTGACTTTTCTGCTGTTTAGCTGCATTGAGCCATAGACTTCTATTATATCCCGCGGGTCTGGTACACTTTATGAAAAACTCCTGAATAGAAGTCTAAAGCAAAGAGCAGCTAACCGGCAGGTGCACTGTGCTGCACCCAGGTTTCTGTTAAACTGCAGTGCATCAGTGTGAAAACAGCCTTCTAAGGGCTCAGAACAGTAAGGGCTTGTTTACATTTGCGGTTTGGGGGGGGCTCTACTTTACCACTGACTTTTTGAATGCGCTCACTTTCGGCTCCCCGCTGGGAGAGCACAATAATGTTGTGGGAGGGATTCCCCCATCAACACAGTCCGTGTTGGGGGATTAAGCAGTTTTCTTTCCTTACACGTATAATCTATGGCTTACCTTACTTTTAACAATACCACCATTAACCCTGTTTGAGACCCTGGAAGATGAAATCCTGTAAAAGGAAAAATGCATTCCTTTATACCTTGATGTTCTAGAACGTGGCCCATTGACCTCTCATCGCCTTCATTCTATCTCATTGTTTTAGCCCTTGCTCAGTTTAATCTTGTCACTGTTAGCATTAGTTTGCCTTGTGCAAGAGTCAGTTAGAAGGCTCTCCGTACGCCTGACTGTCACAAGATATTGTTTCATAATATAGCAGATGGAATTGTAGGCTCCCTTTTCCATCACTGCCTGTTTTTATTCTTCTTAGTGTAATGACCATTTGGATTGAATCTCTTGGCATGACATATCTGCCATCTCTTTCCAGCAGATAGGAATGTGGATGAAAATGGAGCAATGTAGCAAGCAAGGTTTACATTTACAGCAACAAAGCCAGAAAGCCATTCTCTGCGTAGCCATATGTCATTTTCAGCCTCCGTAGGAGGAAGGAAAAGTATACCGTCCAGTCTTAGCACTTCCACTGTTCTGTAGGTGACAGGCTGCAGTGCTGTATGCATGCCAGGATAATCCCCTCACTGTCTGGGTCAGTACAATGAGCCAGGGCATTCCCCTAGTGGATTACATAGTCATTCCTCAGCTGAGATATTGGGTCGGATTACATTGGCTTCCATTCAAACATGCAGAGGAATTTTGTTTTCCCCTATGACTTTTTTCCCCTTTAAAATATATCACCCCTTAGTGTATCCGTTAAAGTTAACACTTACTGTTTATTTTATTGCACAGTCATCTATGGGGTTATAATTGATTCTTTTATAAGCAATTGCAGTGGGATAGCCGATTGTTTATCCATCATTAAAATCGATCTCACTTTGAGGATCCTTTGTAGACTTTGAATACTTTGTTCACTATAATTGTGATCACTTGGTTAATATTTTTATGAGAGCAGGAGGGATTGCCATCTACCATGGTTCTTATTTTGTACACTGTGTGAGAACCAGTTTAATTTTTTGGTGTTTTTAAATATTACATGCTGGGAGCATCACACACACTCACACACACACTCACACACTCACACACACACTCACACTCACACACACACTCACACTCACACACACACTCACACACACACACACACTCACACTCACACACACACTCACACTCACACACACACTCACACTCTCTCTCTCCACTGGAACCCACCACATTGCACCCTCTGCTGCTGATATACCTTAAAGCGGAGATCCAGGCGTTTTTGTGTTTGTTAAAAGTCAGCAGCTACAAAAACTGTAGCTGCTGACTTTTAATAAACACACACTCGCCTGTCTCAGGGTCCAGTGATGTGCTCACTTGCGCCAGCCCTTCTCTCCTCCTTCTCTCCCCGGCATCTCTACTGTGGGCACCAGGCTGTAACAGCTTGGGAACTGAGCCGGAAGTGGGAGCGGGTACCTATGAAAACCAGGTACCTACTCCTCCCCAAAAGGTGCCAAATATGGCAGGGGAGGAGGCAAACAAGCAGAGCTTCCACTTTTGGGTGGAATTCTTGCTTTAATGAAATGTTGTGTTATGTTGTGTGTGTTTTTTTTTTTTTTTTTTTTTTTTTTTTTTTTTTTATTTAGGGTAGTGCACCGGGATTGGCTCATCGGCACAGTTTCCTCCCAGTGCAGACTAGAATCTGTGCATTCAGGCTGCTGGTGTGAATGAGGCCTAACTCTCCTTTAATAATCCAGGATGGTGCAACTTTATTTTTTTGCAAGGAATTTTATTAAATGTAAGAAAATATAAAATTTCCAAGAAAAAAAATTGCGTTATTAATCTCCTGGGATTGTGGATTAAAAATAATATTGTAAAGAACAAGTAAAATCAAATTTAAAGCGAAAGTATACCTCTGATGTAAAGAAAAATAAGGGCCCCGGGAGCTTTTAGCCATAATATACTAGTATGTACAGTTTATGAGCGCATTATGCCAGACTTACATACCAGATTGATCCCCTCCAGTGCTGCAGTGTCAGGCCTGGATGAGGTAACTTGTTCACATACACACCAGAGTGGCTTTCTTCAGGCAAAGACTTGTTCGGAGACTGGACATTGAGCTGGGCATGTGTGGCTCAGTGCACACAAACAGAAAAAAAATAGTGCTCACAGGCTGGGAGAAGTATCAATAACAGAAGAGACATATACACTTTTTTTCTGTCATACACTGTCAGCACTTTTTAAACCTGACTATGCTTCCGCTATAAGAAAATATGTTGAGATCAAAATCATTGTCTCAGATAATGCATATATCAATAATTGCAATGTCCAAAATATCCGAAATTGCAATATCCAAAAGAAGTAGGAAGGTAATAACATCAGTGAGTGATGTCAATCTAGAGAGTAATAACCGTCTATTCATTGCTGCAAAACTTTACAAAATAAGGGCATAGAATCACCTAGTAGAGGAAATTATTTTTAGGTGTTGTGATTAGATTCCAAAATGTGATAATGGCAAACTGCCACCATATTGGGATAGTGATGCCAACTCTTAAACAGCATCTTAAGCAAGAAGTTGAGTTATTCACTTTTAAAGTCATCACAGAGGACAAGGGGGCACTCTTTATGTCTGGAGGAAAAGAGATTTAGGGCCAGTTCACACTACATGCGTTTTGGTGTTTTTTTTTTTCTGCATCCAAAATGCACAAAGTAGGTTATATGGTTGTCAGTGTCATAGTTCACATCAGTGCTTGCAGTGGTTCCAGTTGCAGAAAAAAAGTAGAACAGGCTGCATTTTTCCTGCATAGCACTATACTGGAATGCTGTAAAACGCATCAAAAAAGCACTGGAAAGCACATATTTAAGAAATAGGGGAAAAAATTAACCAGAAAGCATCAAAACCCCGCATGCAGAAACGCATCTGGACTATGTTTCAATAGTGTGAACTGGCCTTTAATCCCCAAATACAGAGAGGCTTCTTCAAAGTAAGAGCTGTGAAAATGTGGAATACATTTCCTCAGGAGCTGGTTCTGGCCAGCTCTGTGGATTGTTTTAAAATGACCTTGATTTTTTCCTAAATTCACTAAATATAATTGGATAGTGATATTTCTAGGTAAAGTTGATGCAGGGAATATCCTATTATTATTATTATTATACAGGATTTCTATAGCGCCAACAGTTTGCTCAGCACTTTACAATATAACGGGAGACAATACAGCAACAATACAGTTCAATACAAGAGGGTTAGGAGGGCCCTGCTCCTTGATCAGGAGGTATAGTAGTGGTGCACCAAAATGAAATTTCTGGTGACGAAACCAAAAATTTAAATTCCGGTGCTGAAAACAAAAATTTTAAATGCACTTGGCCGAAAACAGAAATGTGCAGTTTTAAAAAATTAATATATATTTTTGGGGAAAAAAATACTTTGGATAAAAAAAACAATATATACCCCAATTTTTTTTATAAAATATGAAAGTGGATGTTACAGCGAGTAAATAGATACCCAACATGTCACGCTTTAAAATTGTGCACATTCGTGGAATGGCCTGTTACTGCATTACTTAAAAATCTCCATGGGTGATGCTTTAAAAATTTCTACAGGTTAGCAGTGTAAAGTTAGAGGAAGTCTTTTGTGAGAATTATTGCTCTTGCTCCGACGTTCGTGGGGATACATCATGTGTGTGGTTTGAACACCTTTTACATATGTGGGCATGTCCTACGTATACGCTTACTACTACGTGCGAGGGGGGACGAATGCACTTTAAAAAAAAAATTTTATTTAATGAGGTTTTTTTTTTTTTTTTTTTTGTACTGTTCCTTAAAAAAAAAAAAGTTTAATCACTTTTATCCTTATCACAAGAAATGCATGCATCACTTGTGATACAAATAATTAGTGACAGGTCCTCTTTATGGGGAGATATGGGGTCAGTAACACCCCATATCTCTCCTCTGCAATGTAAAGCATTGGATCAAAAAAAAAGCATTGATCTAGTGCTTAAAAAAAAAAAAACGTAATGGGAAGTGACATCACTTAGGTCCTTCAAGGGCATAGAGATGTGTGGCAGACCGCTTTTCTTCACTAATCTTTATGCCCAGCGCTAGGATCCATGGTTTTTGCAGGTAAGGCTGAACTACCGAGGGGCGGGGTTTTTCGGCACCTCTATTGGTTCTTTTTTTCATTATGGCTACCGAAATTTCGGTGCAGTACAGTAATACCTCGGTTTACAAACGCCTCAGTTAACGTAATTTTCGATTTACGAATGAAAATCCATTGAAAATGAAGTGTATGTCAGTGCTGATTTTTAAAAGCAATTGCCGGCGCTTTTTTTTTTTTCTCCTCACTATAGCTCAAAGAAATAGCTGTCACTTTCCTGGAGTTGACGGAAACTTTGTTTCTTTTAAGAAACTAAAAGGAAACATTGTTTCTCTTAACTCAGGAAATAAACTAAAAAAACTTTCTTTCCGTTAGCTGTGGGGAAAATGACAGCTGAGGTTGGGTCACATGCGTGATGTCTCCTGGTGGCCCCGCCCCTTACATATTTAAGAACTGTCAAACCACCGGAGCTGGCAGAAGGCTGGAAGCCATCATCAGGAGCTGAGCCTTTTTTTTTTTCCTCGGGGTCGGCAGCGGTAGTACGGTGAGTGTATGTATCTTTAGCACTGATCACTGTATTAGTGTCACTGATTCCCACAAAGTTTCAGGTAGTTTTAGATTTTCTGCTACAAGTCGACGATCTCTGCCATTACTATTATTAAAAAAATGATAAATTCCAGCGTGTATATACACCATAGTGTGTAGACGCTATAACATTTATTTAAAGTAAACCAATCTATATATGCTTATTGGGATTTTTTTAAAGTAAAAAATATGTATCATAATACATATTGGCCTAAATTTATAACAAAATTAGATTAAAAAATTTTGGGGGGATGTTTTATAGCAGAAAGTAAAAAAAAATATTGATTTTTTTTTCTCAAATTGTTGGTAATTTTTGTTTGTAGCGCAAAAAAAGAAAACCCAGCAGTGATCAAATACCACCAAAGGAAAGCTCTATTTGTGGGGGAAAAATGACATACATTCCTTTAATGTACAGCATTGGCCACACAAACTACAGTTAAAGTAGCACAGTGCCGTATAGAAATAAAATGGCCTGGTCGTGAAGGGGGGGGGGGGGGGTAAACTGGAGGTCAAGTGTTTCTTAACAGAAAAGTTTTCATGTCCATCTAGCAAAC
The DNA here is from genome assembly GCF_062004578.1 of Staurois parvus. Taxonomy (NCBI): domain Eukaryota; kingdom Metazoa; phylum Chordata; class Amphibia; order Anura; family Ranidae; genus Staurois; species Staurois parvus. The sequence continues at coordinate 756,441 of NW_028318824.1, read as the reverse complement.
ATATAATGGTTTTTGTTTTTAAAATACATGTCCATAGTCACTCGTTAGTTGCTTAAAAGCTGCTTATCCCTCAGTGCCGCTTCTCCAAACTTCTGGTTGTGGTGTACACTCTCACTGTAAATATCACACAAATTCTAGATTGCCTGCAGTGGGACACATTTCCCATTAACCATAAAGCTTAACTCCACTTTTAATATTCCTTGAAATTATGTGTTCGGGCCAAGCTGGACCAAAGCATTTACTGCACTGACCTGTGCCCTTAAAGTGTGCACTGTATTGACTGTATGAAGTCTCAGCTACGCGCAGTATACAGCATTCCAGTAGTAGGGCAGAGACTTCCATCCCACTCCCAGGAGAAAGAAGAGTTGGGCTGAGCGTTGCTTAGCCATTCACTGGAAGATTTATGTTCTCTATAGCAGGAGTGTCAAACTAGCAGCCCTCCAGCTGTTGCAAAACTACAAGTCCCATCACGCTGCTGCCTTTGGGAGTCATGCTTGTAACTGTCAATCTTGCAATGCCTCATGGGATTTGTAGTTTGACAACAGCTGGAGGGCCGCCAGTTTGACACCTGTGCGTCTAGATGATTATAACATTTTGTCTGGCTGAGGTTGAGAATGTGATGTCATCCGCTTGCCTCTTTTCCTCAGCCAATAAGAGGAAGCTTTGTATTCATTTATAGAATGCAAAGCTGCTTGTGAATGGCTGAGCAGTGCCATTGTTCTAGGAGTGGGATGGTAAACCTGTCTCTCGCTGTCAGAACACAGCGCTGTATACTGTATGTTGCTGAGAATTGTTTTCCCTGCAGGAGCAAATTGGATCATGCTTTGCTGGGTTTTTCTTTTTGCCTTCCTCTGGATCAACTGTGGGTATAGGATTTTTTTTTTTTTTTTTAATGGTTGAACTGGATGAACTTTTGTCTTTTTTTTTTTTTTTTCAGCCAGACTAACTATGTAATGCAACGTGCCCAGCAAGCGCACCTGTTAGTCCAGTAACTAGTTTATTTGAATAATTCCTTTGATCCTAGCTGGCCCAAAGAGACATTAAATGTGGAGTTAGGTTTTAAAGGCACAAAGCATAAGTATTCAACCAGAATAGAATTTCTGCCAGCCTCTCCTCCTCCTGGAGCAGCGAAGTTGTAAAGCATTCATTGGGTTCCAAGCTGTCTGCCCATTGGTGCACAGCGATGGCATATAAAACTGCAATGCCGGCCTTGAGTACACTCATAGGTGTGGCTGCAGAAAATCGCATGGGAACAGAGCCGCCCTAAACTGCAAACAGAGGATAGGGAAATTCTTAAAACTGTAGGGAGATGACAGGCATACACAGAATTCAAACATAGCAAGTGCAGATCTGTGCGTTTTTGTATATCATTTTTTTAATGTAGAATTTAAAAATGTTAAATGTTTACAAAAAATATCAGTGATCAAAGACGACTGAATTCTATTACTGACCCTCCATCACCCCTCTCAGTGCTACTGCACAGGGAGATGAGATAATAGCAGAAGGGGGTGTTAACACTAGATCTGTTCAAAAATTGATTTTTGTTTTAAATCGAGAACAGTATTGTTTCCCCTTCGTTGGCAGGAGTGGCATTCTTTGCAGTTTTCTGTGTGACCAGGCAATGATTCTAGTATGACGCCTTCTATGTAGTCTTTTGCATAAAGACAGTTATGAAACCGTGTGTGTGTCTTGGATAAACAACTCCAATATCCAATTTCTGCCCTCTGTTGATTTAAAGGTATCTGCACAATTCATAATCGTTGTCTTGTTTGTTCACTGTCAGTGCAAGACCTGTTCTAGCCTCTGATTCAGGCATGTCTCTATTGTGGAGTTGGTAGTCAAGACCCCTTGTTTGTCTCTGGGAAATAGTCCTGACGTCATTGGCTAACTAGTGCATAGAAACTGAGACATAAGTAAATATTGTGATTTACGGCTTTTCCAGTGCTGAATCGCCAACCCGCACTGTGGTCAAATGGCAAGCGATATTCTTGACACAAGATTACAGGATATAAACTTTTTTCCTTTTTAGTTTAAACTCTAAATCCTTTACACTATGTTTCTGTATTTTGATTGTATATTTCATCATAGCTGATGTACCAATGAAGGGTAATTATAGTTTGTATACATTTTACAAAACATGCCATTTTTATATTTGTATACATTGTGAGGCAATGAAACTATGATTGTTTGGCTACATTGGTTACCGGGGTCCTTTTTTTGTATTGACATCAACAGCCAGGAATCTGTTCACCGTGTCTTTTCCTATGTCTTGTGTTTTCGCCTCCTCCTATGTCTCCCAGTAGGTATGGTGTCCATTCCTGTGAACATAGAGCTGATGTGATGTGCCAGAAATTGTCCAGTTTTCTCATTTATTCAAAGGGCATTTGCCTAGAAGCATCGTGTCTTGTCAATATGCATTTTAGCGAATTCAAGTCTGTCTTTTTTTTATGTTTTCCTGTCAACTGCGCAGGCCTCCTGGGTTTTCTTCCTTTTGGCCCACTGTTTCTCAAAACATGCGTCTCTACCAGGCTTTCTCTTTAGAGAAGCCATAATGTTCTGTGATGCCATTTCTATATGTGCACCCTATAATAGATTGTAAAATTGATTTTAACCGCCTCCCGCCCGCTATGTAAGGAAATGACGGGCGCAGGGTGGTTCTCTTGTTCTGGGAGGACATCATATGACGTCCTCCCACTGTGCACGCCGATCAGCAGATCAGCGGAAATAGCCGATGACTTTGGCTCTGTCATGTGATCAGCTGTGTCCAATCACAGCTGATCGCATGTAAATAAGGAAATGCCTGTTATCGGCATTTCTCTCCTCACAAGCTGTCACGCTGACAGCTCGTGAGGAGAGCCGGTAATCGGTATTCCTCAGAGGGGACATCTACACTGATCATCAGTGCCCTGATCAGTGTGGCCCCATCAGTGCTACCTGTCAGTGTCCATCAATGCCACCTGTCAGTGCACATCATTGCCACATATCAGTGCTCACCTGAGCTGCCTTTCAGTGCCACCTATGAGTGCTTTAAATCAGTGCCACCTAACAGTTCCAGTCAGTGCCACCTAACAGAGTCAGTGCTGCCTAACAGTGCAATATACGAGTACTGCTTTTTAGTGCTCATCAGTGATGTCTGTGAATGCCATCTATCAGTGCCGCCTATCAGTGCCCATCACTGCAGCCTCATTAGTGTACATCAGTGAAGGAGACAAATTACTCATTTACTAAAGTTTATAACAGAAACTAAGAAAAAACTTTTTTTTTTTTTTTTTAAATCAGTTTTTGGTTTATTAAAAAATAAAAAACCCAGTGGCGATTAAATACCACCAAAAGAAAGCTATATCTGTCTCAATAAAATGATAATTTCATATGGGTACGGTGTTGCATGACCGCACAATCATTCAAAGTGCAACAGCGCTGAAAGCTGAAAATTGGCCTGTGCAGGAAGGGGGTGAAAGTGCCCGGTAGGCAAGTGGTTAAATAAATAGTATAGCATCTGTTAACAAGTGACCCAAAATAATATTTTTCGAGTAGATCTGTTGGCTGTTAAATGTTTGAAAGGGATTTAATGTCTTAGGGAAATCAGCACAAGATGCCCTCTAGTACCTTTCTTGTATTTGTCTCTGAAACAAATTTTCTTTTGTTAACCAAGTGGCCTGACGTATCTAACATTAAAGGATACATATAGGCAAACCGTTTTATTTTTTAGTTTTGGTTGATGTCTGTGCCCCCGTTAGGGAGTTTCTCCCTTTATTTTTCCTGTTTATTATTGAAAGTAAAATAAAACCCAAAATTGTGTTGTCCCCAGAAAAGTAATAGAAGGGAAATCTTCCAATGGGGACACTAGCTATCGTGACTTGGTTGTCCCGAAGAAATTCCCTAAATTTGCAGGGATTTCCTCACTTCCTGTTTGTCTGTGGGACAGGACGTAAAGGTAACAATGGGACAAAAATGGCAAAAATAAACCTTACAGGGGTTATAACCTCCCTTACTCCATCCAAAATGAAAAAATAAAGTTTTGCCTATAGTTCTCTTTTAAGATTGAGCCTACTTGTTTTGCCCCACCTAACAAGACTGGTTCACGTGAAGGGTGCTCTTACTGAATAGAGGGATGGCTGTTCTGTTCCTGTCAGCTGTTCATCTTTCTGCACCTCCTATTGCATTATCCAGAATAAAGAAAGGTTTGCAGATCCAGTAACTTAACCGCTCACCATTGGAATCTCCAAGAGAATTCCAAGCTTGTTTAATTCACCAGCATCTACCTAAGACTGAAATATAAGTTTAGGGTGGAGTGATCATAGTTTACTTTTTAGACGCTGATGTACTATATGCCTTTTTTTTCTAGTGAATCCTTTCTCAAATAGGGTTTCTCTGGAGGTTGCAAAGGGTTACTTGAGCAGTGGTAAATTGACACTTTAGTAAATGAGCTTCAAAACAAGCCCTTACTGTAACTGCAGGTAAGTTCATCGCAGAAGCACTGAAATTTGGCTCTAGCTGATTTCTCAGCCGCTTTAGCTCACTTAGCTCTCTTTGCCTGTAGTGACTTGGCACACTTCTAATGTGAACATAAAGAACCCGACATTGCAATTTAAGGATGAATCGCTGCATTGTGCCTGCTGCTATAGAGGTTAGTTGGGGTTTATTTTAACCACTTGAGCTCTGGAAGGTTTTTTCTCCCCTTCTCTACCAGGCCATCTTTTGCTATTTAGCACTGTGCTGCTTCAACTGGTAATTGCGCGGTCATGCAATGCTGTCAATTTTTTACACGAATAGAGCTTTCTTTTGGTGTTATTTAATCGCTTGTTTTTTTTTTTTTTAGTTATATAAACAAAAAAGGAAATGTAAAAAAAAAAAACAATGTTTTTTGCTTTCTGCCATACAACATATTCATTAAAAAATGTAAAAAAAACTTCAGAAATTTATTCTGCTTTCTTTGGTAAAAACAAAATCCCAATAAGTATATATTGGTTTGTGTGAAAGTTCTAGCGTCTACAAACTATGATATAGATATTGGAATTTTTATTTATGTTTTATTGTAATGGCGGTGATCAGCGACAATTGTGGGACTGTGATAGTGCGACAGGCATTCTGACACTGGCTGGGAGGTACACTAACTGGCACTGACATCACCAATGACAATAATACAGTGATTAATGATACTGTACACTGTCACTGTATTAGTGATACTGGCTGGGAAGGGGTTAACATCTTGAGGAGATTAAAGGGTTAACTGTGTGCCCAACAATGTGTAATGTGTGCTGCTTTTTATTATAAATCTGTTCCTTCTCCCTGCTTTGCAGGGCTCGTGCACTCTGAACCCAGAAGCTGACAGTGATGTACAGGTACACCACTGTGCGCATTGCAGCTGGGTGGTTCCTGCTGAATGTGTGTGAAAAATGACCAAATGTTTTAATAAACTTGCTGAACTTTTTTCCCCAACAACACTGCAGAGATGACTTGCATCTGAGCATTGTGGTGCACTAAAATATGTGCATTGTGGTCTACTGGCAAAGTGCGTTAGGGTGCCATTCAAAATGCACTGCAGTCGGACATGCATTACCTTTTAATACAAGAGTCTGCATCGAGCCCTAATGCAGCAAAGGAGAATAAAATACTTTAGGTTTGACATAGACTTTTAAAGTTCTTTTTTTCTGCATACCTGCTTGTGAACATTCTAGGCAGGTTCCATTTTCTTTGGTCCGTGCATTCTACATAAAATGAATCAAATATCTAACAGAGTGTGGAATTATGGTAGGGTAATGCTTTTGGAGTATCCAAGACACTAGTAAGACAGCCCTGCTCAGCTATATACTTCACCTAGAACTAAAATATTGTTTTCAGATGGACCTGACGTTTGGCACTAAAACACAACTTTTAGGCTTTACGAACTTTAAAGTACAGTACTAGGCAAGTATCACTGTGACTATAGCACTACAAATGTATGTACAGGCAACCATGGTTTATTGGGTATTTAAAATCCTGTTGCTTTCTCTTTCACTAATCTAACTTTTATGTATTTTGAAGCTTCACAAACGGTTGCCCAATTTTGTGTCTGTTTTTTATTTCCCCCCACAAAACCAACCAGTTGATGTTGCAGAGCCCACTTACCAGCCGCAGAAAGATAATTTTTTCTTCCAGTTTTTAACCAGTAGTTCTTGACCTTTCTGCTTTCATGCCCGTCTTGAGTGAGTAGTTGCCTTGATTCTTAGTAAAGAGGAAACGCTTCCACCTACTACAGTATATGTGGTTAGATCTGTAGCTGCGCTGGTGAAACTTATCTGCATTTGAAGTCTGACCGTCGTAGATGGATTGGAGGCAGGACAGTCAGCTGGTGGTAATGGACTGGAGGCTTCATGGCTTTCTGAGAAATGGATTTAGGTAGGATATGAATTGCTTTGTAAAGGGAGAGCTTATGAAAAATTCTGTTTGTTGCTTTTTCTTGTGCGAGTCATTTTATGCATATTCTACATGTGACTTTTGTTAATTATTGATACCCTCACATGAGCTTAATGAGTTCATATTCTTTAAACCTGCAGAGCTGCTGGTGTTTAGATTTTGCTGTACAGGTTTTGAGGATCTGTATTGTCATACGATGTGCACTCCAGTGACCTCTGCTCTATGCATACACGGATGGTGGTGCACTATTAGTGTGCAGTGCTGAGGAGATCAGATTCACACTCATGTAAGGGCAGCTTAAAAATTCTGTAGCCAGTGTGTCCAAACTTGGACCAAGAAAATATATATATTTCTGCTGCCAGTTCCAAAAGCTAAAAAAAGTGAGATTTCAGCTATAACTTCTTAGTTTATAGAATTTTTTTAGCTCTGAATTTTAAATGTCACACACACTGGCAGGTTTACCCAGCCCGGGCACCTTTCACCCCCTTGGTCCTGTTCATTTGTGTATTTGGAGTGGTCCGATCTGTGCCTATGAATGGTTAAGTGTACTGTGCCCAGGACCACGTGGAGGTGGTAGCCCTGGGCAGGCACAGTTCACTTGGTAGTCCAGTATGGTTGGCTGCAGTGTGAGCGCAAACTGTGCCAGAGCACAGAACTATCCATAGATCACTGAGCACAGAAGCAGGGATGATCACTGTGGTCTGGTTGGCAAAAGTGATGATGTAAGTGTCCCTGGGAACACTTATAACGCAGTGCAAGTGCAGACCATTGGAGGAACAATCGAACCGTGCCTGGTGTGTGTACCTTTTTTGTTGTGCCACGCTAAAGGAACAATAGTGTGTTGCACAGGTTTTGAGATATTAGCATCATGAAAGTAGTTTTTGACAAGACTTTCACATCGCAACTTGTTTTACCGTAATTTGATTATGCATATTTTTAAATGATTTCCCTGGAAGTGTGTTCCTTTCTCTATTAGTCTTTGTTTTTAGTCAGCTATGTAGATTAAAACTGTAAGGAAGAATCAGTAGCACATTGTGTGCACAGATGTAACATATAGATGTACAACCCACACGTACACAGAAGGAGTCTTATAAACCATTAACATCTACTGTTAATGTATGTACTAGCGGTGTATCGAAATTAAAATTCTGGACCAAAACCAAAAAGTCAGGATGCACTTGGCCGAAAACCAAAATGGACAATTCTTTTGTAAATATACATATATATATATATATATATATATATATATATATATATATATATATATATATATATATATATATATATATATATATATATATTTTTTTTTTTTATATATACAGCGGCTAAAATAAGTATTGAACACGTCACCATTTTTCTGGGTAAATATATTTCTAAAGGTGCCATTGACATGGAATTTTCACCACATGTCGGTAATAACCCATGCAATCCATATAAACAAAGAAACCAAAACAAATCCATTCACAAATTAAGTATAATAAAATGGAATGACGCAGGGAAAAAGTGTTGAACACACAAAGAAAGGGAGATGCAGAAAGGCATGGAAAGCCAAGACACCAGCTTAAATCTATCAGTAATTAGAAAGCAATCCTGCCCCTTGTCAGTGCAAATTGATATCGGCTAGTTCAGTCTCAACTGATGGCCTATAAAAAGATGTCTCACAACCAATATGTCACACATGGGACATCTCATGATGGTGAAAGCAAAGAGCTCTGTCGAGACCTTTGCAACCTTATTGTTGCAAAACACACTGATGGCATTGGTTGCAGAAGGATTTCTAAATTCCTGAATGTCCCAGTGAGCACTGTTGGAGCTATAATCCGGAAGTGGAAAGAACATCATTTTCCATAAACCGTCCACGCCCAAGTGCTCCTCGCAAGATTTCTGACAAGAGTGAAAAGAATTATCAGAAGAGTTGTCCAAGAGTCCAGGACCACTTGTGGAGAGTTTCTGAATGACCTGGAATGACCAAGTACAATTGTTTCAAAGAAAACAATTAATAATGCACTCAACTGCCATGGCCTATATGTACGCCCCATTGCTGAAGAAAAAGCATGTTGAAGCTCGTAGTCTGGTCAGATTAGAACAAAATTGAACTCTCTGAATGCCATATTACACACCATGTTTGGAGGTCAAATGACACTGCACATCACCCCAAAAACACCATACTAACAGTGAAGTTTGGAGGTGAGAACATCATGGTGCGGGGCTATTTTTCAGCATACGGTACTGGCAAACTTAATTTCATTGAACGTAGGATGTATGGAAAACTGTACCAAGACATTCTTAATAAAAATCTACCAGGAATGTGAAGATGAAACGAGAGTGGACATTTCAACAAGACAATGATCCCAAACACATGGCTAAGGAAACTCTCAATTGGGTTCAAAGAAAATAAAGCTGCTAGACTGGCCCAGCCAATCACCTGACTTGAATCCAGTACAAAATTTATGGAAAGAACTAAATATCAGAATTCATAGAAGAGGCCCACGGAACCTTCAAGATTTGAAGGCTGTGTGGAAGAATGGGCTAACCTCACACCTGAGCAATTCATGCCACTAGTTTCCCCATACAGGAGGCGTCTTGAAGCTGTCATTACCAAAAAATTAGATTTTGTACGCAGTATTAAATACATTTCTGCAAGCGTGTTCAGTGCTTTCTCCCTGTGTCATTCTATTTTACTACACATATTACTTTAATTTCTGAACTTATTTGTTTTGGTTTCTTTGTATGTATAGATGACATGGAATTTTCCCGTCAGTAACAACCCATGCAAACAGCACTTTTAGAAATATATTTACCAAATAAATGGTAAAGTGTTCAATACTTATTTTACCTGCTGTAATTGTATTATATTCGACTTTTTAATTAATTTCATGAATTTAAATTAATATGAATTTTAAAAATACAATCCAGTAACGTAAAATAACTTTTATTGAAGCACACAAAAATTGGACACATAATAAAAATGAAATATATATAAAATTAAAAAACTTAAATAGAGGCGTTTTTGCATTGAAGTCAGTGGGACACGATTTTGCTTTGGAGTCAGTGGGACGAGATATTGCATTGAAGTCAGAGGGACGCAAATTTGGATTGAAGTTATATATCAATATCTGTACCTTCTGGTTTTGTTTTTTTTTTTTCCCTGGCAAAATACTGATAACCCTACTTTGGCCGATAATTTTCAGCGCATTACTAGTATGCTGTGTGTGTGTGTGTGTGTGTGTGTGTGTGTGTGTGTGTATTTTCCGTCTGCTGCTGGAGCTTTAAGCTGGCCACAGACTGAATTGAAATTTGGCCGATTCAGCAGGGACTGGAAAATTTCGATCAATGTGTGGTCCTCTCCGTTTTACATACGTTGATGGCATTCTTCCATCTACCTCACACTATCTTTTGCAAACTTTAGGATTCCTTATCATTTTTTTTTTTTTTTTTTAAAACAAAAAGCCCAAGTTCTTCAGTGAGAGCCTGATAATGCAAGCTAAAATTTACTTTCTCAAGTGAGTGATTTATCCCTTATTAGGTGGCTCTGAAAAAGGTTTCGTAAAAATAGGTGGTTGAGCCATGGTTTTACTGTTCCCTTTTAAGCTGCCAAGGCAGCAGGATGAGGTTATGCATACATCGTGGCCGAGACACTTTGCTTTCTCTTCACATGCTCTGTGTAGGCTATTCTGCAAGCCGAAAATCTGTTGAATCCGTATGCGAACAGATCTAAAGACATTGTAGAATGAAAACCGTAGGCATTTTTCTGTTTAGGAATTTTCCTGGAAAACTATGCCAAGGAAAGTAGCCTTAAATGGGGCTTGCGTTTTGTTTGTATATGTTCCTTGTCCCCTAACTATCAAGTAGATATTCCACATTATTATTGTTATACAGGATTTATATAGCACCAACAGTTTGCTTTACAATATTAATCGAGACAATACAGTTCAATACAAGAGGGTCAGGAGGGCCCTGCTCCTTATGGCTTACAATCTAAGAGGGAGAGGCTGGTAGTACAAAAGGTAATAACTGTGGGGTATATGATGAAGAAAATAGCGAGCGCTCAAGATTCAAAATGGAGTCAGCAGCATATGCACTAAAAAGGAACCCAAAAGACTTTAGATAACATATAAAATCAGTAAGTGCAGCGCTATAAAGTTAGTGATAAAATAAATCAAAATAAATTAAATGCAAAAGTAGTAAATATATAAAGTCCTCCATAAAGACACTAGGCACTATATGTTAAGTGCAACTACAGAAGTCAATACACAGAAAAATAAAAGTTCATATGTTGGTGAAAATCTGACATTAGTCAGAAAATGGTGCTACGTGAAGATCTCGTTGCCCAAGTGATTTCAAATGAATTCCATGTGATAATCCATTCAGCATAGTGCAGGGAATATGAGCAGGGACTATGGTCCTTGGCACACCACTACCACCCTATTTATAAGGCTCTGCCTTCTCATTTTATTATACTGTGTATTGACTTCTATAGTTGCACTTAACATATAGTGCCTAGTGTCTTTACGGAGGACTTTATATTTACTATTTTTGCATTTAATTTATTTTGATTTATTTTATCACTAACTTTTTAGCGCTGCACTTATTGATTTTTATATAACTGTGGGGGATGAACTGATAGGAGAGAGAGAAGATTTGGTTATTAGCTGAAGGCAGGATAGGCTTTCCTGAAGAGAGGTTTTCAGAGATCGCCTAAAAGTGGACAGAGTAGGCAATAGACGGATAGATAGGGGTAGAGAGTTCCAGAGGATGGGGGAGGCTCTGGAGAAGGAGACAAGGGAGCTAGAGAGCAGGAGGTCATGGGAGGAGCGGAGAGGACAGTTTGGGTGATATTTGGAGACAAGATTGGTAATGTAGTTTGGGGCAGCGTTGTAAATGGCTTTATATGTTAATGTGATGAATTTTATTCGTTGGGCAATGGGAAGTCAGTGGAGGGATTGGCAGAGTAGGTTGGCAGATATGGAACGGTTAGTAAGGTGGATGAGGCTGGCAGCAGCATTCATGATAGACTGAAGAGGGGATACCCTGCGATGAGGTAGGCCAATGAGGAAGGAATTACAATAGTCAAGGCGAGCGATAATAAGGGAGTGAATAAGTTACTTAGTGGTTTCAGAGGTTAAAAAGGGCATATTTTGGAGATGTTGCGTAGTTGAAGTCTACAAGAATTGGACAGTGATTGGTTTTGGGGCTGAAAGGACAGGTGGGGAGTCCACGATTACACCTATTACCTTGCCTTAAGGGGTAGGACTGATGGTTGTATTGATCTTGATGTGGAAGTTAGGTGAGGGGGTACGGGCTGGAGGGAATAGTATGAGCTCGGTTTTAGAAAGATTTAGTTTGAGGAAGTGGAGTGACATCCATGCCGATATGTCACTTTGTATTTTAGTAATACGAGAGGAGACTGAAGGGGTGAGGAGTAGAAAGAGATAGATTTGTGTACAATCAGTATAGAGATGGTACTTAAAACCATGGGAGTTTATCAAGTGACCAAAGGCGGAGGTGTAGATGGAGAAGAGAATGGGTCCAAGGACAGAACCTTGAGGGACCCCTACAGAAAGAGGGAGAGGAGGAGACAGAGTTATAGGTAACACAGAAGGAGAGCTGCGATAGGTAGGAGGAAAGAGAGCAGAGTCTCGGAGGCCAAGAGTGGAGTTTTTTGAGGAGGAGGGGATGGTCAACAGTATCAGAAGCCACAGAGAGGTCGAGTAGTAAGAGTACAGAGTAGTGGCCATTGGTTTTAGTCATTAGTAAATCATTACTGAGTTTTAGTAGGGCAGTTTCAGTGAAGTGTAGTGAGCAAAAGCCAAACTGTAAAGGGTCAAGAAGGTTGTTGTCAGTGAGGTGGGAGCTCAGACGATTGTAGACTAAGCGGTCTAAGAGTTTAGAGGTAAATGGGAGCAGGGAGATGGTTCTTAAGTTGTTCAGGTTGGTGGGGTCTAGCGGGGGCTTTTTAAGTATGGGAGTGATGTGTGCATGCTTTAGAGGGGTGGGGAAGGCACCAGTAGAAAAGGAGAGTTTGAAGATGTAAGGGAGCATAGGATAGAAGAAGAGGGTGACCGTAGTAGTTGTGAGGGGACAGGATCCAGGGGTCGGTGGTGAGACGGACTGAGAACTTTAGTGAGCTCTTCAGGAGTAGCAAGGTCTAAAAAGGAAAGTGTTGAGGTTGGTTTAGTATAAGGTATGCTAAGTGGGATAGATGTCTGTATAGTGGAGATGCTCCTACGAATTGCATCAATCTTGTTTTTGAAATGATTGGCGATCTTATAAGCAGTGAGTGAGGTACTGGGTGGAGGTGGAGAAAATAGAGTTAAAAGTAGAGAAGACACAACGAGGACTGGATGACAAGGTATTAATAAGAGTGACAAAGTAGGCTTGTTTGGCAGCATGGAGGGAGGAATTGTATTTTAAGAAAGCAGATTTATATAGGGTGAATTCTTGCTGGGATTTGGTTTTACGCCACAATCGCTCCATGTCTCTTAAGATTTCTGGTGTCGGCAGTCTGCCAAGGTTGTAACGGTTGGGGCCTTATACTTCATGTAGTTGGAGAAGCAAGTGAGTCTAGTGTGGATGGAAGCGAACTGTTGTAGACAGAAGTGGTCAGGGCAGGACAGGGGAGAGATTCTGTCATAGAGGTGGTCAGTTGCAGAGTGGGAAGAAGGGTTAAAGTTGTGAGGGTTTCTGAGGGTAATTGTTTGCTGTTTGAAGCAGGGTGGATTTGATTTAAATCACTAGTCAGTAAGGCTTGATTTAAATCCTAGTTTTCTACATAAAGACTAATTCTTGCTGGTATAACTTTAATATGCAAGCAGATGAAGATTTTTAGAATAACAACTTTTCATATTAGTTTTTTTATCCCCAGTTTAATAGGTTAATCATTCATATTTGGACAACTTTTCTGTTGTACTTAGGAAGGAGAAAAATAATCATTACCTTAATAGCAATTTAAATAGATTTATTCAACTGAAACAATAACATTCCAGCATATGTTATTTGCTTAAACAAACATCCATGTTTGTTAACTAATTTGGCTAAAAAAAATCTATATATTTTAAGAAACGTAGACTGTCAGCCCCTTCCTCCTCACACTTAGTTTCACTTTCTTCTTGTGCAGATCTATTCCACTCCAAACAATCAGAAAAATATTGTTTCTATTCTATTCACTGAACTTCTTGAAACTTAGTTCTGAAGGGGTTGATTCTGTATTCATAGGTTTGTAGAAGTTAGGATTAAGGTCTTTTTCTTAACTCTGTTCATGTTATAACATTTTTGCTGTGAAGAAGAGGCATGTGATCTCCGCTGAGTCAAATTCAGTTTTGAGAACTGCAAAAGTAAACCAAACATCTGTGATAATATCTTGTAGGCAGAGAAACTGCCCAATAATCTTACAAAAACCTCTGGAAGAGCATGACATTGTGAATGGATTAATGGAATTTATTTACCAAAAAAATTAAACATATACAGCCTTATTATACATAATTAAAAAACTAATCTTTATTTCATGATGGAATAACCTTTGGATGGTAATAATTTTCCTCAAAAAGCATTTTATTCAAAAAAATCCGATTTTAAATCAAAAAAATTCGATTTAAATAAAAAAAATCTGATTTAATCAAAAAAATCATTGATTTTTATCCACCCTGGTTTGAAGATGGAGACACTGAAGGTGATGAGATTGTGATCAGAGAGAGGAAATGGGGTGTTGGTGAGGTTGTAGGGAGTGCAAAGATGTAATGTATTCCCATCGGAGTGAGTGGAGGACTGTATACATTGTGCTAAGGCAAAATATGAGGTTAGGTTGATGTTGGGATGTAGCCGGGTTGTTCACAATAATGGGGATGTTAAAATCTCCAAGAATGATAGTGGGTAGTTCAGAGGAGAGAAAGTAGGGTAGCCAAGCAGAGAAGTCATCAAGAAAGCGAGACACCGGTCCAGGAGGTCGGTAGATCACTGCAATCCTCAGAGAAATGGGAGAAAATAGCTGAATGCAGTGAGTCTCAAAAGAAGAGAAGGACAGAGAGGGAGGGTTAGGGAGGACTTAAAAGGAGCTCAGTGGGGATAGAAGCAAACCAACCCCACCTCCTTTCCGACCACTGGGTCTGGGTGAGTGGGTCCAGTGGAGGCCTCCATAGGAAAGTGCTGCAGGAGAGGCAGAATCTGATGCTTGAAGCCAGGTTTCTGTAATTGCTAGTAAGTTAAGGGACCGGGAAACAAAAAGGTCATGGACAGAGGTGAGCTTGTTACAGATAGAGCGGGCATTCCAGAGTGCACATGAAAAAGGGAAGGTGTTGTTTTAGGAGCATGGGGATTGAGATTAAATTGAGGGGATTGCGTCTATTCCTGGAGGAAAGAGGGTGGCTGGTTTGGGGGTGAGATACTGGAGGATCAGGGTTCGGGGAGATATCCCCAGAGGTTAGGAGAAGGAGGGTGAGGACAGTAAGATGGGAGCGGGATGTATACGAATGCACATGCCTTCCTGGTCTGGTATTTGGGTCAGCAGGTGAGTTAAGTGTTAGGAGGTGATGAGAGCAGTAGTAGGGAGATGGTAGCAGTGAGGGTGAGATGTATAAGCTTTGGGGTGGAGCAGAGGGGTAAAGAAATTAGATTTTGAGAATGGAAGATAGTAATATGAAAAGGAGGAGTACAGGGGGCATATTAAAAGGTACATGGAATGGGAATCAGACTTGTGGATGTTTTCAGGGTGTTTTACTTGCAGTCCATCCAGTGTGCAGCAGAGTTCTTTGTTGCATCTTCTTGCTGCTTGATTATCCTGCTTTAGTTAGACTGCTGTGTTCAATTGCTGTTTTGCACTCCAGCAGAAAATGCACTCACACAGGACAATGCCCCCATCCATGACCTCCCCCATAAGCTGGCCTAAATTTATAGGGAGATGATGAAATGAGCAATCCTCCTTCACCCCAATTAGGAACTGATAAGGAATGCATGAGTTGGGGGGGGGGGGGGGGGGGGGCGCAGGGATTGGTCAAAGCCAGATCAGGCATAGACACAGGCAATGGTCATAAAAGATGATTGATTCTCTGATCACAGGCAAAAAGGAGGTGAGAATCAATCACCACAAACAGACAAGAAAATATAGACTAGTTGTCCTACGTTTGTAGAATGTCAGTGCGTAGCAGTGAAACAGTTTAAAGTGGAGATGAGACGGCAGCATTTACGCAAGACCGTGCCCCATTCCCTTCTTATCACAAGAACTCCATGTGTATATACCAGTATGCAGTGAGTGAAGTAGCACACTACTGGTATTTCATTGTAAAGCTACACCTGCCTGAAGCTTTCATAAAAGCCGTCATCTCTGTGTTTCAGTTTTTAACAGCTGAGATGCTGTGTTTGACTTTTAGGCAGTGCATTCAGAGGAACAATAAACCATAAACCGTTGTGGCTGAAAATGGTTAGCGTTTGAAGAAAGGCTTGATATGGAATACTTGATTTGGTTGTATGTAGAAAGGTATTTATCATTTTCAGCTGTGATTGAGCTGTTCAGCACTTAAAAGGTTATTGTAGCAGATGCAAATTGTAGTGTTTATGCATGACATCCTGTGGTTACCCTTGATTAGGGGCCTCTTCACACTTGTTTGGTTTTGAAACTGCATTTTTAAGTAGAGATCCCATTCATTACTATGTGGGTAGTTTATGTCTAAGGTCTCATGTACACTGTTGCTCCTAAACGTGAGTTTAGGAGCTTTTGGCATTTTTTGCCAAAGCCCCTGAACTCAACTCAATAAAAGCCTGTGTGTCCATGTACGCATAGGCTTTTACCTGAGTTTAGGGGCAGTTAAACGTTCCTCTTCTGAACGCAGAATACTTGCGTTCAGGAGAGAAATATTTTGGACAAAAAATTAGCTTGGGTGTTTTATCCTTGTCATTGGAAAATACTCTGGCCAATCAGATGAATAAACGTCCAAGCACTGAACGATGCTAAATGCGGTACTGCATTTACACGTGTTTTTGCCATGTTTAGCGGTTTTCTGCTGCCAGGTGCAATCTGCTGATCATGGATACAATACCTTACAGGCTGCAATGTAAAAAACAGAAAATACATGTACATTTTTTTTTACACTGCAAAAAAAGCTAATTTATTATTATTTTTTTTTTTTTGTAAAAGGTGAACTTATTAAAAACCGTAAATGCGCATGCATGTAAGTATGAAGGATTGTACAAGTGAGATCATTGTGGTGATGTATGCGTAGAAGCTTGTATTGTGTTTAAACACACATCTATTCATTTACAGATGAAGTGTTGGTTACTGGTGATTTGTGATGTTTTTAGACCCTGGTATTGCATCATTCAGCAGAAGTAATTTTTTTTAGGGGTTTTCCTAACTGGCTACAAATCTGACATCGATTTGATGACATATTTTGACCACTTCTCTGTGCAAGTTCACTACAAGGGGATGCAGAATTCATAGTTGACTTAATGACAGTACACTCTCCAGGCCCTGAAGTAGCAAAGCAATGCTAATCTATAACCTTTTCACCACCAAGCTTGGCTACAGTTGGTGTAAGGTTCTTCTAAAATTCTGTCTTTGGCTTGTGTCAAACATATCTACTGTTACTATGGCCAATCATCTCAACCTTTTATTCCTGAGTTCACAGCACACTTTTCTGAAGGCTTGGTCTATACCTACATGTTTAATGGCAAACTGTAATCGTCATCTAATGTTCTTTTTGAGCGGCAAATGCTTTTGTTGACACACCTCCCATGAAATTTCAATTGGTGTAGTGGTGCACCGAAAACTAAAATTGAAAATTCACTTGGCCAAAAACCGAAATGTGCAGTTTTTAAAAATATATATTTTTTGGAAAAAAAATACACTGATTAAAAAAAACAATATACCCCAATCTTTTTGTAACATATGAAAGGGGATGCTGTGGCGAGTAAATACCCAACATGTCACGCTGTAAAATTGCACTCGCTCGTGGAATGGTGTGAAACTGCGATACTTAAAAATCTTATTGGGTGATGCTTTAAACATGTCTACAGGTTAGCAGTATAATGTTACAGAGGAGGTGCGAGAATTATTGCTCTTGCTCTGACGTTCATGGCAATACCTCACGTGTGTGGTTTGAACACCATTTACATATGGGCATGACCTACGTATGCGTTCACCACTACGTGCGAGGACGAGGGCACTTTAACCTTTTTTTATTACTTTAATGTTTTTTGTTTTTTTTGTTTTTGCACTGTCCCTTTTAAAAAATGTTTTAATCACTTTTATTCTTATCACAAGAAATGCATGCATCCCTTGTGATAGAAATAGGCAGTGACAGGTCCTCTTTATGGAGAGATATGGGGTCAATAAGACCTCACATCTCTCCTCTGCATTGTAAAGCATTAGATCAAAAAAAGCATTGATCCAGTGCTTTAAGAAAAAAAAATGGCTGGAACCGGAAGTGACATCACTCCGATCCTCCAAGGACATAGATATGAGTGGAGGCCATCTTTCCTTCACTCATCTCTATGCTGGGATCGCTCGGTGGTTTCTCAGGTAAGGCTGAGAACTACCGAGTGGCGGACGGTAGCGGCAGGCGAGGGGCGGGTTTTTTTTGGCACCTGTATCTGTGCCTTTTTTCATTTCGGACGGCGGCTGAAAGGGGTGTTTTCGGCCAAAACATTTTGGCCACCGAACTTTCGGTGCATCCCTAATTGAAGTAATTTCTTTCTGATTTGTATATTTGCATATACTTTGAAACTCTTTGCAGAAAGAGTTACCTGTAGATGAAATTTTAGAGTTCTTGGAAGGCTTGTTAACACCAAAATGTTAGCTCTTGGACTGAATTTGCTGGCTGGCCAGTCCTGGACAAGTTAGTAGTGGCTTTAAAGTGATATTTAAAGGCAAATTAAAAAAAAAAAGTCATCCTTACCAGTGGTTTTGCACAGATCAGCCCCGATCTTTCTCTTTTCAGGCCCCCCACCAACGTTCCTGGCCCCTCCCTCCTGTTGAGTGCTGCTAGGCAGCTTGCTATGGGGGCACCCAAACAATCTCACTCCTGAGCCACTGCTTTGCGTGTCCATTCACATACAGAGCTGTGGCTCAGCCCTGCCCCCAACTTTCTCCTCATTGGCTCACTGGATGTGATTGACAGCAGTTGGGAGCCAATGGCTCCTGCTGCTGTCTTAGTGATCAAGAAGAGAGTCCCCAGGGAGCTGAGGCTCTTGTGCATATCGCTGGATCCCGATGGGTAAGTATTGTGGGTGCTGGGGGGGGGGGGGGCTGCTGCACACAGAAAGTTTTTTACCTTCATTCATAGCTGTAACGACAAGGTTTTTTACCTTCATTCATTCTAACTTTAAATAATATTGGTCCTTCTTTTAAATCCCCTTCCTAGGTATTCACAGGAGCACCAAACTCTAGATATCTGAGGTTTAAGTAAGCTCAATTCCACCTGCATACTCTCTATACTCCCCAAAGCCTCTTTCACGTGGCTGTTCCTTTCAGATCCTCCTGTCAGTTCTTCAGGCAACTCTGCATAGAAACTCAATACCTGTCTATGAGCAGGCGTATGTCCCATCTGCTTACATCTGACTTCTTCCAAATCTGTCTAGGTCCAGACTAGGTCTAAGTTTTCTTTTGGGCCTGATCTTACCTCTGATGGATGAGAGGTAAAAAGATGTCTTTGGGTCATACATCTGTTTACATTGGAGCCGGAGGTAAAACATAAACAGACACAGATGCCACAAAAGTGACAGCCTTTCCATCCTGTTCATTTTTTAGCAGGGGACCTTTTTATTGATCTACTGGTAACGGGAATGGATGCCACCCATGTCAAAGATTCCTAAGGAGGTTCCAATCATTGGCACCTAATCTGGAACACCTGATTATAGTTTCATCTGGTCGTACATGACACATCTGTATGTTCTCTAGATTATGAGAATGAATACACCATGTCAATTTTATGCGTCATTTGTTCAAGTATATCCCATTTCTCTGAAGGCATTAAATGAAGAACCAATGTTTGGTTGTTTGAATATGTTGAAAAAGTTTTTTTTTTTCATGGGGTGTACATATATTACATATAATTGTACATAGATATACATAAGATGTTGCTTCTGATGACAGTCAAATGCAACTCCAGTCAGCTAAGGAGAAAGGAAATGAATATAGGGTAGTGAAAAACAAAATGAACACTCTGAAAGCTACTTGTTTCAGAGGAGTACATATTTATCTAGTTATAGTGAGGTTAAAAGCTATTGCACACCTATATTTTCACTTGTGCTGTGGCAGTTATGAGGGATTCCATTTCTCCCTGCCTTCTTTCTTTTTGATTTCTTTTTTTTTTAATCGCACTCTTCCCCCACACTCACTAATACTTGCCTCTTCAGCTAACTCGCACCTTCTCTTCCTCTTGTGACAGATGACTCAAAATGTGTACTGTTGGAGTCTGGAAGGAATGGTGCCTTTATGTGACAGTGTTCAGGCCTAGCAACTTCCTGAACACTGCATCGTAGGAGGAGATTGCATGCCCCCCATACTTGGAAGACCTTGGTATTTTGTGCTGGCTATGATGGAGGAAGGAGCAGCGAAGGATCTCTGCAGAGGGTGGGTATCAGGTCAGGAAGGTGTGGGGTGGGAGTATTTTACACACTCTGTCACCTTACTCTGGATGAGCAAAGTGAGTGTCTTTAAAATGTCATTAACCCCTTGCCTACCAGGCACTTATACCCCCTTCTTTACCAGGCCAATTTTCAGCTTTCAGCACTCACACTTTGATTGACAATTGCGCGGTCATGCAAGATTGTACCCATGTGAAATTGTTATCATTTTTTTCCCTCACAAATAGAGCTTTCTTTTGGTGGTATTTACTCGTCGCTAGGTGTTTTACTTTTTGCGCTATAAACAAAAAAAGTGCAAAAAATTTAAAAAAAAAACTTTTTTTTTTCTATTATAAAATTTTGCAAACGGGTAATTTTTCTCTTTGTGCGTTGATGAGGCAGCACTGATGGGCACTGATAGGCAGCACTGATGGGCAGCACTAATGAGGCAGCACTGATGGGCAGCACTAATGGAGAGCGCGTTCTGGGAGGACGTCATATGACGCCCTCCCAGAACTGGCCGGCTGCAGTGTAACCTTCATTCGGCTATCTGCGGTCGGCAACTGGTTAAAGGATAAGGTCATATTTTGGAACATTTTTACATGTTTCACCTGTATTAGGGGTGGAAGCATGTAACATGTTCCAGCTCATGCAGCCTCTCCCCTGATCCCCGCCTCTGTGACAGCGGGCAATGGATCCTTTCCCCGCTCCTACTGTCACAATTCAAAAACCGTTTGGCCTCTGCCCACGTGGCCATGCCATTCATTGTAGCCTATCTATTCCTGTGAATGGATAAACTACAACTACTGTCAGCCTCCTATGAGGTACAGGCAAACAGCTATGCTGAGAGTCTTCGGGAGCCTGAAGTTGCATGTGTGACAATGGGGGGTGCAGTGCTCTGCTGACTCCCTAGAAAAAATAAAAAATGCATTTTTACCTCCACCACCCTTGGTGCTGAAACATCACAACATTCAACTTGTCATTATTAGTAAATAACCTGGTTGATACTGCCATTTCCATTTGGTGTGTGTTTCCCACACTGTAAATCTGTGTGGTTTAAAAAAAAAAAACAGGGAGCGCAGGAGTTTGGCTTTGGTCTCTTTCCATACTATATTACCATGGCATGCATCGCGTTTTGATGTTCAATGTCGCACTTCATGCTTAGGTAGCCAGTCCATTCAATAGACTGCCTTACTTGGGACAAATGTTGCAAAGGTACTCATGCACAATTTTAACAGTGGGTTTTGCTTGATGCGTTTCTGGTGTCAATGATGAATGGCACTGCAAGCATAACATGGGTTTTTTTGTGCATTTTGTAAATGCACATAATTCTGTATGCGTTCACATGCTACACCAGTGGGAATGCAGATTTAAAATAAACCTTTTTTAAAGAGACATGTGGCCTACCATTGCTGATCTATTTTTGAAAATGCTATTTGCTGTGAGATTTTCTTTGAAACCTGTTGTGAAAGAAACCTAGAAATTGCCATTCCGGACCACTGCAGATTCTAGTTGCTTGGCTGTCATGCTGTCACTCTTACTTCAATAGTTTAATCACTAAACTAGAACAAGTTAGCACCTTGGGACTTCTGACTTTTCCCAATTTCAGTCCTGTTCTGTCAGACTTCTTTAGTGAGTCATTGATCGGGAACAATAATGCTGGGGTGCAGGAGTTCGGAGCTTTCCATGGCCGTGTGTTGTTTCTGGGTTGCTGACTCACTGGGTAGTTGAGCCAGGATGGCACCGTCTATATTTCTATCTGCACAGGTTTCTTTTACTTAGTTCCTGCTTGCCATATGTAGATTGAGAATCCTTGGTGAAGAATGAGCATAGATCAAGTTCTGTGAGCAGTTCCTAGATCTGCTAATGATTAGTGTGGTCTCTGATCATGTTGATCACATGAGGTTTGTTAGTGTACAATTCTTCGGGCTAAAGCTGTCAAAACCTTTTTTTTTTTTTTAATGTATTTAAAAATTTCTCAAATGTTTGTGTATTTGTCAGCCTATAAAATATACATCTGAACAGGGTATGTATTAAAACATTGTTTCATGTAAAAACAGATGTCATCATGTATTTGGGTTGGTAAATTATTAAGGAGTTATTGTCAACGTAATGGATGCTGCTAAATTTGTTCTGCACATCTATGCATTAGTGCCTTATAAAAAATAAAAGACATTTAGGAGCCTCAGTGGAGAGATGTGCAACAACTTAAAGCGGAGCTCCAGTCTCCTGTGTAAAAATTGTCAGCAGCTACAAAAACTGTAGCTGCTGACTTTTAATGAACAGCCACTTACCTGTCCCAGGATCCAGTGCTTTGCTCACTCCAGCCATTTTCACCTCCTGTCTTCTGTCTCCAGCATTTTTACTGGGCACCCGACTGTGACAGCTTGTAGCTTCACAGCCGGGTGCCCACTTCGCATCCGTGATCTGCGATGTACGCATTGTGAATGGGTCCCATGGTCTTCTGGGACCTGTCGTGTCCCAGAAGATTGCTGGGCGAGAGGGGGAAGGAGAAATTCTGCTCTGATTGCCTAGGCTGTTGTAATAGAAGTGTTAGTGGGTATCTGTCAAAATCAGGTACCCTTTCCACCCCCCACCAAAGTGCTATTTCTTTACTAGGAGTGGGGAATAATGCCCTGGGTGGAGCTTCACGTTAATGTGAAAAAAAAAAAAAAACAGCCCCATGGACACACACACACTAAACACACTAAACACACACACTAAACACACTAAACACACACACTAAACACACACACACACTAAACACACTAAACAAAGGGGGAAAGACCAGGATAGATTTTACGGTTCATTTACTCAACTGCATGAGTTACTTTACTGTACTTGTTGTGGAGTCCTTGCAAAAGAAAGCCTCTGTTTTTGTTAAGTTGCCCACTTCTCTGGACATCCCAGTGGTCTAAAGCTGGAAATACATTTTTTCTATTTCAGGTACTTGTATAGCGCCATCAATTTACGCAGCGCTTTATATATATATTGTACATTCACATCAGTCCCTAACCCTCAAGGAGCGTACAATCTAAGGTCCCTAACTCGCATTCATACATACACATATAAGGGCCAATTTAGACAGGAGCCAATTAACTTACCAGCATGTCTTTGGAGTGTGGGAGGAAACCCAGTGTACCCGGAGGAAACCCACGCAGGCACAGGGAGAACATGCAAACTCCAGGCAGGTGGTGCCGTGGTTGGGATTCGAACCGCAGACCCTAGTACTGCCAGGCGGAAGTGCTAACCACTTAGCCACTGTGCTGCCCAGAGTATTTTTTGTCCTTTTAGCCAGTGGGTTGAATGAAAAAAGACTGACATCCCTGCATCCACTCAAATGATGCGGATGTAGGACACTCCCCTGCTGTTCCACTGTATTCTGACAGGCCCTACTGAACCGGACGAATTTTATTCATGTATGCCCAACTTTAAAGGCTTCTGTGTCCTGTAATGTTTGAGTTGGAAAACATTGTTGGCGTACACTACAGGTTCCCGTCTCTCTATTTCTTATATTCCACTCCTATTATTGCTTTCCAAAAAGCAGATCCTTGCTAAGATTAGGAGGGTTATATAGGGCTGTCCTTACAGCTTTGTTTGCCAGTTCCCAGTCACCTGAAGGCAGGAAACTGGACACTGGATCTTTAAGTCTAAGACTTACTAAGCCAGTGTCCTGTAATGCAGGGGTTAAAATTTTGAGTCCAGACCTACTAGCCAGGCACAAACCTTACTCATGTCCCCCAAGGCGGTGGAGAGGGGGCCTCGTGTCCCCCAAGGCGATGGAGAGGGGGCCTCGTGTCCCCCCAAGGCGGTGGAGAGGGGGCCTCGTGTCCCCCCAAGGCGGTGGAGAGGGGGCCTCGTGTCCCCCCAAGGCGGTGGAGAGGGGGCCTCGTGTCCCCCCAAGGCGGTGGAGAGGGGGCCTCGTGTCCCCCCAAGGCGGTGGAGAGGGGGCCTCCTCTCAGCGTAGGAGAGCGGACCTCTCCTGTACATGTTCCCTCAGCAGAGCTGCCACTGTAATGGCGATGCCCCAGAAACCGGAAGTTGTAAACCGGAACTCGGCTTCACAATCAGGCTTGGAGCGTATGTGCAGTTGCTCCATGCTTCATCTGTTCTCGCCTCAGGAATTTCTCCTCGCATTTGGCGAGCGGCATTTTCAAGCCCTGCTGTAATGTACTCCCGAGAAAAGGATTTTACTAGTAGGACAAAAGTCCTGTTTTAATTGAAATGTTTTATAGCTATCCTTTATATTATTCAGGATTTTTATAGCGCAGGGCTTTATAACATGAGGGCAGACAGTACAATTACAATACAATTTAATACTGTATGAATCAAAGGGCCCTGCCCATTAAAGCTTACAATCTAAAAGGAGGGTCAAGTGATACGTAAGGTTATAACTGTAGGGGATGAATGGGAATACTATTGTTAGGTGGAGGCGGGTTAGGGTTTTCTGAAAAGAGCTGTCAGGGATCGCCTAAAAGTGGACAGAGTAGGAGATAGCTGGACAGCTTGGGGTAGGGAGTTCCATAGGATTGTAGAGGCTCTGGAAAAGTCCTGGAGATGAACATGGGAGGAGGAGACAAGGGAGTTAGAGAGCAGGAGGTCTTGGAAGGAACAAAGGGAAGGATTTGGTTGCTATTTTGAGACTAGGATAATGATGTAGCTGGGGGCCGAGTGGTGGATTGTAAGTTATTAGTATTTTGAATTTAATTAATTGGTTGAGTGACAGCCAATAAAGGGATTGGCAGAGAGTTAGCACACCTTTTATATGGATAGACTTGGGGGAAAAAAAACTCAGTGGCTATTAAATATCACCAAAAGAAAGCTATTTCTGTCTAAAAAGACATACATTTTGTTAGTGTACAACAGTGTTTCTCAACTCCAGTCCTCATGGACCCCCAACAGGTCATGTTTTCAGGATTTCCCTCAGATGAAACAGCTGTGGTAATTACTAAGGCAGTGAAACTGATCAAATCACCTGTGCAAAATAATGGAAATCCTGAAAACATGACCTGTTGGGGGTCCATGAGGACTGGAATTGAGAAACACTGGTGTACAACAACTGAATGTCAGTTAAACTATCACACTGAAAATGGCCTGGAAAACGAGGGGGTTGAACATGTTGGTACTGAAGTAGTTAAGATGTGCAGCTGTTGAAATCTCAAATAACCAATTACCACACTTTTTCAATGCAGTTGAACGCCTGATGGCCCTCCATTGCCTCAATCTGTTTGCTTTTGCACATCTTGCATAGGTCAGGACGTGGAGAATTCCTTTTGAAACTTAAGAAAAGCTTTCCTTTTTCAGGAGTATTTGGTTGTAGTATGTTGAGAAGAAAAAGTGGTTGGGTCTTTTTTTATGTCCTTTTTACTTTGTCAGAATTTCCTGTCAAGTGGATTCCATAGATAATGTTTGCCCTCCTCTTTAACAATGGGCCAAGCTGAAGTTCGCTCTTAGAGCGGTAGTAAACTGCATACTAGCACATTATGAAAGGCTTACCTGAAAACAAAACCCTCCAGCAGAGCACTGTCACAGCTCCCTGAGGCTTCCATCCTCACCCTGTCTTCCTTCTGGGTTCATGAGCTGCGGCCATCGGATTGGCTGGTCCACAATGTTGTTCACTCCTCTGCATGCTTGCGGGAATTTTGGCCAGAGCACTCTCAATGGACGGGACGCCATCCATTGAGTGCGCAGTAGTCATGCACTGGTGACCTCACTGGGGCTTCTACAGTAAATATCCTAAGCGGTGCACGTTTAGGAGGTATTTACAGTACCTGCAGGTGAGCCTTATTAAAGACTTACCTGTAGATAAAAGATACAAAATTGAGTTTACTTCCACTTTAAGATTGCTGGCGCCTGGACCTGAAGCCGATTGAAGAATCGGCTTGTGTGAGGACAGTTCTGGATCCCTGGACAGGTAAGTGTCCTTGTATTGAAAGCCAGCAGCTATAGTATTTTTAGCTGCTGACGGTTAATTTTTTTTTTTTTGGGGGGGGGGGGGGGGACTGGAACTCCACTTTAAGTGACAAAATTACTAATGAGTCTTCTTTTTGTTTTTTTCTTGCTGGAAAAATGTGACTCCCAGTTGCGTGAAGATATTTATGTATATACCGCTACATATTCTCATAGATTGTGCTTCACAAGGTCTAATATCTGAACAGTGGCTTCACCACCTTAGCTAGTGATTTGCCGAAAACTAACGGCAGGTCCACTCCATTAATGATTCAAAAATTGAACGAACAGTCCTAAAACTAACGTTTTGGAACACCGTTCTAGTGTATGGCCAGCTTCAGGGGCACTGGATGCCTGTGCGTTAGGCCCCTTTCACATGGGCAGACTCTTCCAGCGGATTTGTCTGCTGATCCCAGCTGAGCAGGTAGATGACAGGTCCATGTCTGCACCGCTAATGCAGATCAGACACCGCTCGCTTTCCTCTATGGGCGGTCAGATTTAAACTGACTTTCTGCACTGTCATCCGATCTGGTAGAGGGATGCAGAATGGATCCCCTATCCATCGATTTTGATCAGATGCAGGCTGGTGTAAACGGACATATGTCCACCACTCCATAGAGGGAAAAGGATGGTCTGGTTGGAACTGCCTGAAAAACGGATAGGCCTGTGTGAATGGGGCCTTAGAGTTTTGCTTTAGGAGACTGTATTATATTTATCAGGATGGCTTAGATGCAAGCTTTGCCTATATATGCAGATGAATAATTAGAATTGACTCACTGGGTTGTTACATGACTCGGCTCATTGTTAGATAACACCACTATTTATCCAGAATTCAAATTCCATGGTGTGGAATGGCATAGTTTTATAGTGGTAAGTTCTTGCATTGTACTTTATGGGAATCATATTTTTCCAGTCACTGTTACGTTATTTTCCTTTATTGGCAAGTGTATAATGCCAGTATGTTGTATGATTTTGACTCAACTCAGCCTTTTCTGATTTTTTTTTTTTTTGGTCACGTCTAGCATTCTTTGGTGTGGATGTGCCTTGGTCACTCTTTGGTGTGGATGTGCCTTGGTCACTGTACATAAATGCTCACTTTTACATTACTTTGTAAATGTGTTTTTTTGGGGGGTTTTTTGTTGTTGTTTTTGTACTAATCGCACAGTTAACCAGGGTTGTATTTGGCTATCATGTTGCTGTATGGTTACCAGTGATAATGTTCCTTCACAGGTTTCATTCTCTATCTGTAGCCACTATGTTACATCTTCATTGTCACAGAAAGGAAAATGTATTCCTTCTAGAGGACACTGTATACTTTCTGTACAATTTGTACTGTCATCAATAGTTGGCTACTGTTTCTGTTATAGTACAAAACTGTGGAACTATCCTCTTCTGTCCCTATCCACTATTACTTACAGTCCTAGGAAGAAATTAAAGAGGAGCTCCAGCCAACCCCCCAAAACAAACTAACAAATACTGTAGCTGCTGACTTTTTTTTACTTAAGGACACTTATCTGTCCAGGGGTCCAGCGCCATTGTCACCCAGCATTTTAGGTAAGGGAAACTGGAAGTGAAGCCTTGCAACCTCAGTGTTTTCTACTGCACATGTACGAGTCGTGTTGCCCTTTGTGATTGGTCCCATAGTCTTCCAGAACCTGTAAAGTGTCCCAGAAGACTGTGAATTAAATTCACCGCGGCGAAGTTCAAGTGGGTACCTGTCAAAATCCAGTATCTGCTCCCCCTCAAAAAAATTGCCAAATGTGAGGGGGGGGGGGGGGTGTGTGCTTGCCATGGAGGCACTGGTGCGTGCTTGCTTCTGAGCCCCTCTCTCTGCGTCCATAAGACACAGCAGAGCACAGCTTGGCCCCGATCCCTTTTCATCGGCTGTGATTGACTGTGTCTTAGCCAATGAGGAAGAAGAGAGCCAGGGCTCCCTGTGCACATTGCTAAACTGAGATGGGGCTCAGGTAAGTAATTGGGAGGGGGGGTGGATTTGTATAGGGTAGTGAGGGATTTAAACACCGGTCAGGTTTGTATTGCTGTCTTTGCCCCTGTTAGAGATTCACCTTCTCTATATGTAGGAGCTCAGCTATGAGGAAAGATTAGAGGAACTGAATATATTCTCTCTTGAGAAGAGGAGATTAAGGGGGGATATGATCAACATGTATAAATACATCAGTGGTTCATATAGTGAACTCGGTGTAGAGCTATTCACTCTGAGGTCATCACAGAGGACAAGGGGACACTCTTTACGTCTGGAGGAAAAGAAATGTAATCTCCAAACATGGAAAAGGTTTCTTCACAGTGAGAGATGTGGAATAGATTCTCTCAAGAGTTGGTTCTAGCCAGCTCAGTGGATTGCTTTAATAAAGGCCTGGATTCTTGGATACACAGAATATAACTGGATACTAACATTTATAGGTAAAGTTGATCCAGGGAATATCCAATTGCCTCTCGGGGGATCAGGAAGGAATTTTTTTTTCCCCAGCAGGAGCAAATTGGATCATGTTTTGCTGGGGGTTTTTTCGGCCTTCCTCTGGATCAACTGAGTATAGGATTATAACTTTTTTTTTTTTTTTAATATGGTTGAACTGAATGGACTTTTGTCTTTTTTTTTTTTTTCTTTTTTCAGCCGGGCTATATATTTGTTATGTTTATTGTTCTCAACGAGCTTGAATGTGAAAGAAAATCCCCAGTTTTTTGGGTATCACCAGAACAAGAATAAAGTGACAAGCAGGGATCCCTGGCTATGGGGACACAAATGGTATATACAATGATGGGTTAGAAGTCTCCCTTACACTGTCAAAATGGGGAAACAAATGCCTTTACTTTTTTTTAAAGTACTTGTTTGCTATGGATAGCTGCACTTTGCACGAGTTTTCCTCTTTGCCACACAGTTTCTTGGAGTCATCTGTTAGATTTATATGGTTATCTAATAAATAAAATACAAGTCTTACATCTTTTTTGTGGTCTAATATATTTCTGCCCCACAAACCTCAAGTTTGAGGTTTTACATTTTATATGTCTTAGTTGATTTTGCAGGGCAGAGCTGTTTTGCCCATTTCAGGGGCTCTCAACCTGTTAATTGTAGACAATGACAGGTTTCTTGAACTGCATTCCAGAGTGCCTGTTAATAAAATATGGTAGCATTTAAATAAAAAATCTCCAATGGGTAACCACGAACTAGCAGTTGTAGGGCTGGTTGCATTCATTGGCAAAAGTAAATGATTTTTACAAATGACTGTATGTAATGCAGTCTCCTCTGTTGAAAAATATTTAATATTTTCTGGTCTTTAGCCAATAATGCAACTTTCACATGGGTGACAGTTTCTAACACCCTCTGAAAAGTGATAAGCAGTGTGGGGATTTTTTATTGAAACATCACACTGCAACCACAAGCAAAGTATTTTTGGTGTTGCCCAGTTTACATACTAGACAGCCTTTAGCCGAGTGAACAAACTAAAACACATTGACTTTCAGATATGTCAGATACTAAACAAACAAGTGTCCAACCCTTTCCTACACCATGTGAAAAAGAAACCTGAAACCCTCCTCTAACACTTTTTGGATTTTTTTTTTTTTTTTATAGCGTGCGGATACCCATCTCTGACAGGTACCTGCTGCCACTTCTGCTCAGGTGACCTAGGCGGTCCCCTCCCCCCCAAGTTTTACAACTTCTGTGCTTCCCTCACCTCTCTAAATACTTCCAAGTCCTCATTTGATCCAGCTCTGTGCACAGCTGCATTTTTTCTCTCCCCTCTCTACTCACAGGGTCTGAGGCAGCAATGGGAGTCATTGGCTTCTGCTGCTATCAGTCAAATTCTGTCTGGAAGTTGCGGGAGGTGGGGCCAAGCGTGCGCTCTTTATGTCTATGGACACACAGCCCTGCTCAGAAGTGAACCTACAGGTCTGTCCCCATAGCAAGTGGCTAGCTAATGGGGGCAGGCACAGACAAGGAGACATGGCCTTGGCCCCTAAAGAGAATCCGTCACCACTAAACTCTCAAAATCTTAATGCTGAGTCTGAACACAACTTTTTTTTTTTTTTTTTTTTTCTCCAGTTGTCTTCAGGTCAGTCACATGATGTCACTGGTCCTCATCATCCTCTTTTTCCTCTTATGGTGGCGGCGTCCTGAAGGCTGCAGAGAGTGGTACCATGTAATTGCTACTCTTTGCACTGTGCTGTGAATTCAGGATGACAAGATGATTCTCCTTTAGGGTACGGCTCAGTTGCTCTCTGGATTAGTAGTGGACAACTTGAAAATGATAGAGGGCCTCAAGTGCGACCCCGGCATAACCAGATTGCCGCACAATAGCAGCTTGTTTTCATGCATTTAGGTACATTGTGTCAAGTTAAACAGCCAATTTAAAATGATTGGACTGTAATGCACCTCAGTGCCCAAAATTGTGTCCATGTTGTGTTTTGTACATACACTAAAAAGCAAGTGGGAGTAAAAGACTGGTGTCGGTAATAGTAACTCTCACCATTGGTGTCATTAACCCCCATAATAACCCCAAGCACTGTTGTTGGTGACTTAAATAATAACTTAGTATTGGTGTCACTGACCACAGTAATAACCCTGCATT
The DNA here is from genome assembly GCF_062004578.1 of Staurois parvus. Classification (NCBI taxonomy): domain Eukaryota; kingdom Metazoa; phylum Chordata; class Amphibia; order Anura; family Ranidae; genus Staurois; species Staurois parvus. The sequence continues at coordinate 725,956 of NW_028318824.1, read as the reverse complement.
TAATAGTCAGTGGCAGTGTTGCTTTTACATCCTTCATTGGTGGTCCGTGACAATGCTGGTAAAGCTGAAAAGGGGATAAAAATTTTTTTTTTTTTTACATTTTGCTATGTAAAAATAAATTACATCTGATGGTTGTCCCATGTATGGATGCTGCTTCTCTTTTTTACAGAATTCAAGGTCTGTGTATGGGTCAGGGGAGAGGAGGGGCAAATCAATGTCATGATCTCCGATATTTATCCATTCACAGAAAGCCTTGTATTCTTCTGGCCTGCTCCAATCCCTCTTATTGTTTTCATGACCATATAAATATGCTTAAATATCAGGGTGGATTTGAAAGGCTCCATTCAGTTTAATGTATGCGGTTGCTGTATATAGTGCTGCGATGCGCTATGTTCCCAGAGATGCATTCCTGTTCAGTTTGGGGTTGCAAAGCTTATTTGTAATCTGTTTAATTTAGATCTTCATTCTTTTTAGTGATAAATGTTGTTTGTCAGATGCGTTGCCGTAAAAAAGGCTGGTAATTGGCTGTATCATTGTGGTGTGGTTTATAACCTGTCTGTAATAAACCATCATTTTCTATTCCTCAAGCTTAGTATATTTTTCTTTTAGGTTAAGATCACATGAACGTTTTTCACACTGGTGGTTATCTTGACTATCACCTTGTGATGTCACATTTGTGTGTAAGTCGTTGGAAACTTCTGATCAGGACATGCAAAAATCACTCAGGAACTTTTTTTGCCAAATCACACACATGAAAACCTCCTTGCCCCATGTACACAGGACACTTCTGAACGATGGAAACTGACTGCTGGAAAACGTAGGTTAAAAAAACATCTGTTTAGCCGCGTTTGCATAGCGCGTTTATGCGTGTTTGCGTTTTAGAAGCGTTTTTTAACAATAAGCACAGGTGAACCTCCCAAATGCCCAGAATGCACTGAAAAGTAGTACATGATTAACTATTTCAGACTGTTTCAGAGAAATACAGAGAGTAGAAGCCGAGACAGCAGTATGTGTTGAGATTAGCTTAGGTGTGAGTTGCTCATTTAACATTTCTTTTGTTTCCAAGGGTGGGAAAGGTGTCTGCTGGAGTGAGTCATCAATGCCACCTGGCAGGGGGTCTTCATGAGGAATTTGAGGTGTGAATGGTGATTAACTTGTCTTTTGTTTCCAAGGGTGGGAGAGGTCTGAGGTGTGAATTGGCCATTACAATGTGTGACAAGCTTGGTAGGAACATCCTGTGTTCAGTGTTTTGTCCATTTGAGTACCTTGAAAATGCTTTGCATGCATTTTACATGATTGAAAAAGCTCTGGACAGCATCGGGAACCGGAATAGTTAAAAGAAAAAAAAATTCAACGGCTTATAAACACGATTTGCCGCGTTTATAAGCGTTTTGTGTTTGAAACGCTAATAAAATCGACTGCTGAATGCAAGTTTCTGCGATCAAAATAACCACTGTAAATGACTAAACGAAGATCTGTACATGGACACACAGGAAAAATTAGGGTGAGTTCAGGGTCTGCTGAAAAAAAACGTTGAACAGCTCCTAAACGTGAGTTTATCAGCTGCAGTGTACATGAGCCCTTAGGAGATTCTGGCATAAGAGAAATACAGAGGCTTCCATTTTTGATCCCTTCCTGAAAAGGTTGGCCATTTTGTTGGTCGATTTTATACTTGAGTTATTGATCTGAAAAAAATACGACCCCAAGTATTGAAGCCAAGCAATCTGTACAACAGACAGGCACATAGCGGGTTCAGACAGATTCAGCACTGGCAATGCCCCTGTTTTTCTCCAGACAGGACTCCTTCACTTCCTTTCCAGTCTGGCTGACACCGGTAACATGTTCACAATGTAGAGTGCATGGCTCCCATAGTAAAGCTTTCACCTTTTTACCTTTCACTGCTTACTGTAGTAAAGTGATATTTAATTGCTGTATGTTCCCGTGCATGCTATTTTGTACATAATCAGGGGAATTAACTAAGCTTCCTGCACTTTTCTAATGGCACTGGAAACTGTCAGAAGAGGTGTGCACCCCATTACCAGAGCAGATAGACCTGTTTCGAGTTTATCTGCAACCCCTGTGCCAGTTTCCATTTCAGAGTGAAATGAGAACTAGTGCAGGTCTGCACACTGAACAGAAGGAATACGGCAGGTTTTCATGTAGAAAACTGCCACGGATTCCTGCCAGGTATGACCATGTTGTATGGGATATGAGTTGTCAGCTTGTCTCTGTTTAGTTGCATCTTTTTAATGTTCTAGCTTTAAAAGGGTTGGGGTGGCTTGTGCTTGTACAACTTGTTGCAAACAGCAAAGTTTTTTTTTTTTTTTTTACCTTACTGCATAAGAGTAATAAAAGTCTCCAACACCTGTGCCCACCCCATCACTAAACATGTAGCTTCGTTCTCTCATGATCCAGTACTATGCAGGCTGCAGCCCCACTCTCCTTCTATTCCCACAATCTCAGGAGAGCAGTGGGGGTCATTGGCTCCTAGTGCTGTCAGTCAGATCCTGTGAGGAGTGAGTGGGGGGGGGGGCATGGCCAAGCCATGCTGTGTGTGTCTGTGGATGTACACCGCTTGGAACAGGAGCACACCTGCACAGTTGCGCTGACAGCACACGACTTGCTGAGGGGCACTTGGAGAAAAGGAGGAGAAGACAGTGCAAGTGGGCGACTGATGAAGGTGCTAAGGAACCATGCTCTGTGCAATAGCCCTTTCATTGTCTACTGATCTGAAATCTGGTTACCAAGGGATGGTCAGCCGTGCACCATATAGATTGTTTAGATACAAGCTTCAAGCATTTTGAGCTTTTTTTTATGTACAACAATTTTTAATTTTCTCATCAATTTTAGTTTACTGTTGTATGTGAGCCAAGCTGTGCAGACTCATTAGGCGGTGGTCACGTTCTCACCTTTTGATGGATGTCTTTCTGTTTGTTTGCAGGAAGTTTGGGGAGCGGCCTCAACCCAAACGTCTCACAAGGTAAGGCATATTGATTCAGTTTCCTATTTGCCCAGCGAAGAGCATTGAAGTTTTAAAAACAAAAATTGCAAAACCCTCAACACCTTGATAACATCACAAGCAATTAAGGTGAAGGATGAGTGTGCATGTGAATCTTCAAGCTTGGCTTTTCACACCTCACTTCACTCTAAAGTCACAGCATCCCACCCATGGCATTTTGCTCCATAGTACTTGTTCTAACATAAGCAGACCAGGTAAACAAAATGTGTGAACTAAATCAAACCACTGCTAAGTGTTTCTACAGCTTACTACACATAATGAACCGTGCAAATATGGAAGATAGTGCACCCTTACAGTTGTTTCTTTATATTGGGTATCAGCAGTTCCATGGCCATATATAGAGCCATACCTTTTATATGGGTTAGCGAACGCCTGGATTCGTTTCTCTTAGAAATGCAGATCTGAAATAAATGATCTCTAGGCTGGATTAGAACTGCGTTTCTCAGAACAAAGAGAGTACATACATAATTCATACAGCACATCACAATACATGGTATTGTGTCATTTGGTATGGACACAGGCATTACTGTTGCTACTGCGCTTGGACAGTATATCCAGCCTTTGCCTGCCATCTTAAAGGAAAATTCCAGCTTTACTAAAGTGTAATGCCATTACTACAAAAGCTATTTTGCCATTTTAGTTTGTAAATAAAAATAGTCTTTTCATTTTAGTCTTCAGAAGCCTATGTTACTTTTACAGCAATTGGTGAACTATTATGGGCTGCTGCACCTGCTCAGTATATCAAGCCACCATATGCAATCTTGGCAAGGAAATGGGCTTCTACCTGAGCAGTATACCTACCTGACATCTTTGCATAGGCAAAAGGTTAGCACTTGCTACTGTTCCAGTGAAATATATCCAGCCCCCGTCCTCCATCTTTGTGTGGTCACAAAATTTGGTGTTTATACTGTGCCTGTGAAGTATCCAGCCCCGGCCATCTTGCTGTGTTCAGAGTTTGGTGTTACAACTGCTGCTTTTTATGTATTTTCTGTTTTTCTGCTTAACTGGATTCCCTGCCTCTAATTAATCTACAACATGAGCTACTTTGGATGCCGTGTGTATATTGATACCTTTTTGAGGTTGTATATGACTTTAGATGTTTATAGGGGACTTGTCGTTTAAAGTGCAACTCCAGTGCTGCTGAAAAAATACAGCCCCTTTTTATATGTGAACTACAACCCCAGTGCCAAAAAAATGTTTGGACGCTGTATAAAATCTGCATAAAAACAGAAATAAATGAATTGCAAATCTCATAAACCCATATTATTCACAGTAGAAAATAGAAAACATATCAATTGTTTAAAGTGAGAAATTATACTATTTGTAAGATAAAAAATCAGAGTATTTTGAAATTGATGGCAGCAGCACATCTCAAAGTTGGGACAGGGCCATGCTAGCAAAGGTGTAGCATCCCCTCTTCTAACAACACTCTTGCCTGATATAAGATTCTAACTGCTCAACAGTCCTGGGTTGTTTTTGTTGTCTTTGCCGTATTTTTAGTTTCAAGATGCACCAGATATTTTCAGTTGGTGAAAGTTCTGGACTGCAGGCAAGCCAGTTAGGCACCCGGATTCTTCTACTAGGAAACCATGTTATCGGTGCAGTATGTGGTTTAGCTTTGTCCTGCTGAAATATCATATGCACATGTCATTTTCAGGGAAGGTATTGTATATGTTTTCCATTTTCTAATCTTAATAAAATGTTTGAGGTTTGCAAACATGGCATTGTAGTAGAAGAGACCGGCAAGGAAGACCCAGGACTGTTGAGCAGTTATAATCCTATATTGGGCAAAAATGGGACAATATTCCCCTCCCAAAATTGCAGTAACTGGTCTCCTCAGTTCCCAGATGTTTACAGAGTGGTAGAAGAAGAGGGGACGCTACACCGTGATAAACATGGTCCAGTCCCAATTTTAAGACTTGTTGCTGCCATCTGTTTCCAAATTTCCTTATTTTTATCTTAAAATGGTACATTTTCTCAGTTTAAGCATTTGCTATGTATAGAAAGTTGAATGAACCTTTTAAAGACATAACCCCCCGTACCCCCCCAAAAATGCTTCATGTCTGTATCAGATAATAACAGAGGTATTGCTGAATTAATAGGCCTCTAGCTAAAACATGAAAATGGCTCCGGAGCCCAGCTGGCTAAAACGGTTTTTGATTTTACGTTTAGTGTCTGTGTGATATGCTGTAAAGCTTCAGGTCTTGCTTTTAGTAGCCTAGCAAAATTGATTTTAGTATAATGGAAATCTAGAGGCATCTGCATGGAGATGACCTGTACACACAAAAATACTTCCCATATTTACAAATGTGTTTTGTTGTTGCCTTGTGTATTTGGTTGCCATTTCCTATTTAGGTTGTTGTGTAACTTCTGCTTGGGTTCAGTAGTGCATTGGGCACAGTATCATAAAGGGAACAAATCAAGATTACATTTTTTACATCTTATATATTCAGTTAATATTGTTAGTTTCTCAATTGATTATTCTGATAGATATTGTAGCCCTTTCTGTCCAAAAATGGACAAGTCTATATGCACTTTCAAACGTATATTGCAATCTTAATGACAACAAACAGTTCCAGGGTGCAGAATGGTTGGGTGTGTTAGGGGAATATGCATACCCATTTGTTCACATCTCTCCCCATACACGTCAGTGGGAATTTTAAGAGCAGAGTGAAGCAGCCGAGAAGGATCTCTAAGGGCCCACTCATTAAGGACCCATTCACACTGCTGTGAAAAGATGCATGTCATTTCTGGCAGTTCTCTGGGACACAAGTTGGTGCACTTTCATTAGCATGCTCATTGGCAGGGCAGGCATTCAGAATGAATGGCACTACACTGCACAGACACAGCTACCATGCAGTATATGAAACCCTGCACACAGCCTGATATTTACTGAATATAAACAGGCTTACTCCAAATGGTCTGCTAACACCTGGTCACATTTACATTTTAAGCTTTTTAAAGGAGAATAGATAGAGTAAGCGATTGTTATAACCCCCTGGGGTTTTTTGCCATCTCCCCATTTGGAAGATTTCCTTTCACTTTCTGTCTTAGTCAAAACAGGAAGTGAGAGGAAATTCCTCCAAAGTGAGGGAATACCAGGATTTCCCCAAGGTCACCAGAAGGATTGAAAACTGAAACGAACAAGAAACAAAAACACTGTTTGGATACATTAATCTACCCGCTCTTGCCTACATTTAAAATTTTGACATACAATCATGTCCTTATAGTTGCTGTCTACATCCATTTCTATGGGCTGCTTGCACCCAGCTTCATGGTAGATGCGCATGCAGCAAAAAAGGGTCTCAGCACAGAGGATGGGTCTCAGTGCCATCTGAATGAGCCCTAAACGCTGAGTTCCCCTCAAATTTTTTTTTTTTTTCCCCTCAGGGCTGTATGTGTTTACTATAAAAAAGCTGCCTTCTAAAATTGACACATTGTACTATGTATCAGGTGGAGGTGATTCTATCAGTTTTTCCCCTAGCTGTGTTGGGGGTGGACAAACAAATAACAATACCAAAGGCCAAGGCAGAGATTTTTGATGCCGTGAACCCCCCCCAAATAAAAATGACAAATGTGGCTGCCATGAGTAGTGGTAGTGCTACCACATGGCTCGGTGACAGCCTGTTAAGTCTTTTCCTGCGTACTGCATCCGTCACACAGGCAGGCTTGTGATCAATGGACGTCACTGACCTGGCTCTGTTACTGCTTTTGTGACAGGTGCCGTGGTCCAGCATGGAATTCAGTAACGCTGAGCCTGTGATATTATCAGGCTCAGCATTACTAAGCTGTACTGAGGATGGCGTGTCCTGCATGGACCCTCCAGCTTTAGTGCTGTCCGCCGCCATGCATCTCTCGTCACTGTAAGTTTGCCTCATGGTGACATGGCCCTGCCCTGTATCATTTCATTACAGTAGTTTATATTTTCGATATCCAACCCTGCTTCCGAGACTGTGCTTCATATCGTTCCTATTGCAGAAAGGCTAGATAATCTGTAATTGCTCCAATTAATAAATCAGCACTGTTAAGTCTAAGGTGGTTTTATAAGCAAAATAAGCCAGAGCAATGGAATCACCAGGTATTTTGTGGTAGTTGATGTGAGAAGATCTTTTTACACGGTGAGAATCTTGAGAACCACAAAGCTGTTCAAAAGCAGAGCTGTGTGCACCCGAGTTAGACTCAGCTGCACTAGGTGGTGGTGGTGGAAACCACAGGAAAGATCTGAAGATTGCATCTGCTACCCCTCTACACAAAGCTGCTTACTGCTGAGCCACAGACAACTAGTATCCTCACAGCAAACTCTCCAACAAGTAATCGGCTACACACTTAATTCTGGCAAATGTTGTTTTTTTACTGTTTTATGTTTTTTCCATTTTTCTTTAGGACCTAGAAACTGTTCATGTTAATTTTTGTGTTTCAGGGAAGCAATGCGTAATTATTTAAAAGAGCGGGGCGATCAGACTGTACTTATCCTCCATGCTAAAGTTGCACAGAAATCTTATGGCAATGAAAAAAGGTTTGTAATGCATTCGCTCTTTAGTAGCATTGTTTTTTTGCCTATTGTGTCAAACTGAATTTATAGCTGAACACCTTTTTTTAGTTTTTTTGTTCTTGTATATTTTTTTGTTCCTCCTATATTTTCAGACACCTTCCTATTACATAAACATCAGCCACTGTAGCGTATAGTGTAGGGTGACATTTCACAACCAGGGTTCCTGGGAGGTTGCTAGGGGTTTCTTGAACAATGAGCAGTTTCTGCCTCTCCGCTAAGAAGCCATTGACAACAATATGTTTAGCCATCTGTAAGAGGGAGATTCTCCCTAATGACATACAAGTAGGGTGCATTCTTCCCAGTGACCATCACACTAATGTTTTGGGAGCTATAGTAATTAGTAGCAGGGGTTCCTGGAGACTGGAAAGCTACTTCAAGGGTTCTTCCATGTAACAAAAAAAAATGCTCTAGGGATTATGATGATAACACTTTTTTCTGTCAGTCATGGTTGAAACAGGGTGCACCATTATCAGAGCACTGAAGTCCAAAATAAAAGAAAACCATTCAATACATCTTGCAGTACATGGCACATTTCCCCATGTTTTTTACAATGCATTTGCTGCAATGAAGTTACAAGTAGTGTTGTCAGCTGTGCCGGAGTTCTCGTATCAGAACTACAGAACACCTCTCCTTTTTTGTTATGGAGATAAGGGGTTCAGAAGTCCAGCAGGGAAGAAATGGGCAGGGCTGGCACTGCTTGAGATTTTAGTGCAGCAAAAAGGTACTGTCAGCCCAAACAAAGGCAGGAGTCCACTGGACGTCTGTCTTATAAATGGGTATATTTCATGCAGCATTTTAAAGGGTTCAACATGGTGAAATGTTGCCCAGCCAAACACTGCTCACTGACACAGCTTGCTAAGCTGAATTTAATAAATCTGTAATAAGCTACAGTTTTTCACAATTTTACAGAGGGTTTCATGGCTCAAAAACATTGTTTGACAAGCTTGAATTGAACGTTTAAAATGTAACCTAATATGGATCTCCTTGCCTTTTCCATTTTCTTGTTTCTTTAATGCTAAATGTTTTAAGATCGCATAATGAATGGAGTTGATTTAAAGCAGTAGTAAACTTTACTAAAAAAATAAATAATCTTCTCCTCGTAAGGTCGTATCTTAATGTGCTAACATGCATTGCATACTATCACATTATGATAGACTTACCTTGAAACAAAGCCTCCAGTGGTGCACTGTCACCGTTGACAGGGCTTCCATTTTCACCTGGCTTCCTTCCGGGTTTGCGGGCTCTGGCCACTTGAATGGCCAAACCACGATGAGATCACTCCTGCACATGCGCGCAGAAGGCTTGGCCGCTGTGCAGAGCTCTGAAGGAATGTCATGGGTATGCCGTTCCTTCAGAGCACATGCGTTGGCAACATCACTGGCTGCAGGGAAACTGAACATCTCTTAAAGGGTGCATGTTTAGGAGATATTCTTTGTACATACAGGTAAGTTTTATTATGTGTCAAGTGTCCAATGGGAGTTAACTACCACTTAAAGTGTGTGCACTTTGCAAAGTGAAAGCTCATCTAAATCTAGAATCCGAATTGTAATATTCAAGTACATTTGTTACATGATAAATAGGTGGAGTGCTGTGTTATTCATAAATTGAACTCATAGGCATCATCATTCCATGTTAGTATATCTGTATATAAAAGTATAGTCAGGATGAGGACTTTGAATATGCTTTTGAGAGTCACAATCAACACAATATAAAAAAAGTACTTTTTTTTCTATGAATATTGTTAAAAGGTCAAACATATGACCAACACAGAGAAGAATAAAATGTAAATATATAATACAAAACTGAGTCACAAAGATATGGGTCAGTCCCATCAATGTCACAAATTGTAACTCTGAAAGGTATATTTAAAGTCCCCTTCTTTGCTATACTTTTCATATACAAAAATGTAATATGTTTTAGATTACGAGACTTTAGATGTGGTGGCCGCAGTAGTTTACATTTTGGACTGAGAATATGTTTGGTAAGTACATAAAATACCTGTTGATCCTGCCAGAAAGCCAGTGTCCTTTTCACTTCCTGTAATTGATAAATAACTCAGAAGCATTCCAATCTTTCTGTTGCAAACCACTAGTCCCATCAATGTATTGGAGATGAGCAAAGTGTTTGAAGTCTGGCCTGTGTGATCACAAGGCTGCTTGTGCAGATATAAGAAAGAAATGTGTAGACATGAAGGGACAGGAAGTGTTGTGTTTGCAGGATCACCAGCTAAAAATAAAGGGGAAAACCCAACTACAAGAACGAATTTATTCTTCCCATATATGGGCTGGTAAGCTGCAGTATATTTTTACTTTTGAGCGTAGATATACTCGAATTTCCACTTGGCTTGAAAATTTACTTTTCAAAAAAAAATATTTGTGTACAAGGGAACTTCTATAAACAGGATTTGTTTTTGCACATGTATGGATGATTGAAGCCATGAGAGATAATGGTGTAGTGCTTAAAAGCCACTCCTCTTTAACTGCATCAGAAATGCGTGTACAGTAAAAGCCAAATGCAAAAATGACAAAATATTACCAACCATAATGACAGTAAACCGTGTTATGTTACACAATAGTGGTGAAAGCTTTCCAAATGACTCCATTACAATACTAAGAAAACATCAACTCCAAACATGAATTAACCCATTAAGCAAAATATTCACTGGTTTAACAAATTAAAGAATATATACACCTTCACCTTGTAAAACAACCCATTTAGTGTAAAATAAAAATGAAAGACAAAACATTTGTGTATACATATAAAAAGTGAAAAAATTGATGATTTTTTTTATAGGTGATGATATACCCTCTGTTCTCAGCTGCATGTGGCGTTCAGGCGGCAGAAACAGCTGCACACTGCTCTTCCCAGTGAATGGCTGTGCGTAGAGACATGTCAGCACAAGCCTGATCATTGGATTAGCTCTCAGCACACCCAGAAAACTGACCACATTGTGCTCATTCCTAGTGTGGTCAGTTTTTCATAGGAAAGCAGAGAGACTAGGAGGAACACTAGGGATTTCACACAAAGAAAGGAATACAAAGAGAGCAGGATATGTTTCATACAAGTACATGGTACATCAGACACATATCAGGAATATGAAATATTGGGTTGACATTCTTTAAAGCTGTCACAGATGCCTTAAATGTATTGTAACTGTCACTGATGCACTCAATCCAACTGTGAAACTATCAAATAGCTGGTGTCATTACTGATTACACTTGTAGCACCATAGCTGGTGTCATTACTGATTACACTTGTAGCACCATAGCTGGTGTCATTACTGATTACACTTGTAGCACCATAGCTGGTGTCATTACTGATTACACTTGTAGCACCATAGCTGGTGTCATTACTGATTACACTTGTAGCACCATAGCTGGTGTCATTACTGATTACACTTGTAGCACCATAGCTGGTGTCATTACTGATTACACTTGTAGCACCATAGCTGGTGTCATTACTGATTACACTTGTAGCACCATAACTGGTGTCATTACTGATTACACTTGTAGCACCATAGCTGGTGTCATAACTGATCATACTTGTAGCACCATAGCTGGTGTCATAACTGATCATACTTGTAGCACCATAGCTGGTGTCATTACTGATCATACTTGTAGCACCATAACTGGTGTCATTACTGATCATACTTGTAGCACCATAGCTGGTGTCATTACTGATCATACTTGTAGCACCATAGCTGGTGTCATTACTGATCACACTTGTAGCACCATAACTGGTGTCATTACTGATCATACTTGTAGCACCATAACTGGTGTCATAACTGATCATACTTGTAGCACCATAGCTGGTGTCATAACTGATCATACTTGTAGCACCATAACTGGTGTCATTACTAATCATACTTGTAGCACCATAGCAACTGAAGACTAAATTTAAAGGATAGTGCCACCTTTGGATTATGTTACACGTTTCACCTGTTTTTAGGATGGAACATGTAACATGCTCCAACTGTTGTACCTTCTCCCCCCCCCCCCCCCCCCCACCAAAGACCCCCAAACCCCGTGACGGCGGGCAGGGGATCTTCTCTCCACACCTGCTGTCAGAATTTAAAAAGATTGCGGCTGTGCTGGGCACCGCCCACATGGCTGTGTTATTCATTAACAGTTTTGCGAATGAATGGGCTACATTTACATCGGCTGCCATGATGGATTGCAGGCAACGTCTAAGAGCTAGTAAGCTGCAATATAATATATTTGTTTTTGAGTTTAATACAGATTTAAGTCAATAAACATTCCTTATTTTTTTCTGTCTGGTAGGTTTAGTTCCTCCCAATGTATCTGTACTGAAACTCCAGCCCCCAGCTTTTTTTGCCAGTTTGAATTTGGGTGGGTCTTTCTGTTGCACAGATCACAGTCTGCAATGACTGGGTTTATTCTTAACTTAATGAGATACCCTAAAATTGCAAGCAATATTTATTTTTTTTAGTAGGCTGTAATCAATTGTGGATCAGTTGACATTAATGTCTGAAAATGGTTTGACTGTGCTTGCACACCCAACCATTTGTCTATGGCAGGGGTCTCCAAACTATGGCCCTCCAGCTATTGAAGTACTACAAGTCTCATCATGCCTCTGGGAGTCTTGCCTGTGGCTGTCAGATTCTTGCAATGCCTCATGTGACTTGCAGTTCCTCAACACCTGGAGGGGCCATAGTTTGGAGACCCCTGGTCTATGGCAGAAGTGGTGTTGCAGCTTTTAGATTTCTGTAACAAAGTCTATTACTAGAGCAGCCTTCCTCACCCAAGGTTCCCCACAGAGCAACTTCTCACTCCCAGATAAATAACCTTTGATACCAGCAATCTTTTTTACTATATGTAAGGGGGCATTATTTCCTCTGACCACCAATGTAAGGAGCATTCTTGCCAGTGGCCACCAATGTAATGGGCTCCTTCTTTTTACTGACCACCAATGAAAGGAGCATTTTATTTTCCTCTGGCCACCTGTAAAAAGGGGTCCTTCTCGCACTGACCATCAATACAACTGACCCTTCTCCTTTGTACACCAATGTAAGGAGCACTTCACAGGCCTACACTTTGAGGGCTCACTTCTGCCCTGACCACTAATGTGGATAAAACTATAAATGTTTAATCTTTTTTTTCTGGCCATCACTATTATCACTGTTTTCTTCATTTCCATTGCTGATTTTTTTTTTTTTTTTTATTTGTATAGTATTGCTCTGTGTTGTGAAATATCCTACTTTTGCCACCTTGATTATCCTTTTATTTATCATATTTCAATTTACTATTCTTGCAGTTGTATAGTGAGCGTTAGGTAAAGTATAAGCAGGGGTTCCTGAAACCTGGAAGTTATTTTAAGTCTTTCTCTGTTAAAAGGGTTAGAAAGCTGCACTAGATTCAACATGGAAAAGTGGAGTGTATGAATCCAGCAGAAGCAAATGTGTAGCTGTAAAAGTATGAATCTTGCTTTGTGTATGCAGAATGTTACCAGTCTTTTACAGCCCCACATTCCTGGACTTCTTTCTCCAGCCCAGTCTGCAATAATAATTTTTATCCCCTCCTAAACTAATTGGACCGTGCGATTTTACTGGAAACCCGCAGCAGTGCAGACACAGTGAAAAGCTTTATATGAAGAAATTCTAAAATTAAATGGTTTGTTTTGTTAGAAAGATTGTTTAATTCACATTACCCCAGTTTGGATCCTATTTTTTTGTGCGAAGCATTTCTTAATAGTTCGACCCCTGGGGACATATTCACTCATTCAACCTCGCCGCCTCTAAATTCCACAGCTCTGTTTAAATGGTTCTTATTAAAATGTGTTTTTGTGAGCTCAGCGGCCTCTGGAGCATTGTCTGCACTGTAAAAAGCTGAACGGTATCATCTCTCCATTTTTTTCGTTCTGCACGAAGATTGAGAAGCCAATTTTTTTTTTTTTTTTTTTTTCTTGACACTTTGCAGCTAATGTTCAGAAAAGGGCTGACTTATGAATACTATGCAATAAAAATACTGAATGGAAAAAAAATGGTTGCCTGTAGCAGCCACATTCTTCTTTTTAGTTTTTAATAGCTTTTCAATATTAAAACATCAGGTTGTTGGTAGCAGCTCTGTACACTAAGGCCTCATGCACACTGGACACTTTTACAGCTGCTCCTAGGGTGTCAGGAATGTTCATGCACACATAGGACTTTAGCAGAGTTTTGTGGCAGAAGAAAAAGAGAACCCCATTGCCAGGGCAACTTTGAGCAGCAGCATTTTGGCTGAAAAAAAACGCTTGGCGTGCTCAAACAAGTCTAATCGCGTGTTAACGCTTGAGCGTTAATTTATTTCAATGGCCGTGATCAAAAATTGTCGGTGTGCATGAGGCATTATTCCCGTTTTTATGACTTAACCTTTAGAGGTGTCAGAGCTCTCGTGTTGGCCACTGTATTCCTTACAGAAGACCACGTGCAATTGAAAGTAGTAGAAAAAAAATATTCTCCATAGTAAATAATTACTTTTAAGTGTCACTAAACTCACATCATAAAAAACTGTCAAATACTGTATCACACTCTGTTCATACTCTGGGATAATTTTCTGTATTCTGTCAAAAACGTGGTTAGTCCTGCTGTTCTCCCACTCTTGAGCATGTCCCCAATGCAGTTGGGGTTTTTGCAGGGCAGTGTTGGTAACTACTTCACATGTTCCATTTCCAGTGAGTTTTTATTCTGAGCATTTCCTCCCTATAACATCTGAGTAGCCCTTGTGACTATAGAATCACACACATGGGCGTATAAACGGTATTTAATGACAGCCCACTCACTTCCTTCTCAATGCCCTCTTACCAGCTAGACACAGCGGGTGTAGAATATTGCATCTTGATTGATGGAGACTTCACCACCCTCTTATTCTAGGACACAGGCTGTGATTGGCAGAAATCCTCCTCCCCCAATGTTCTTGTCAAAAAATAACAAAGATTTGATTTCAGCAATATATTTGTATGAAAATTTATGAATTTGTACTTCACATATGAATTTGAAATTCGGTCATTACATGATGGCACTATAGTTTGTTCTCATGACCAAGTGTTCTTTATTTGAAAATGAGTCTGAGCTGTTTTTCAGCTAGTGTATGGTTATAATTGGAATCCTCCTAACAAGCAGTAAAAGGGCTATAACTGAAGCCCACGCTGACCCTTTGTACTGGTCGGTACTGTGGCTTGTTGTGTACGTTAGGCTGCGTTAACATTTCTGCTTTACATGCACCTAAGTTAGTATATGAGAATAAATCATATCTTAATTTAGGCTGAATGCATTTCTTTGCATTTCTTTCAGTAAGAATAATGAATATAGCAAACAGTGGGTATTGTAATGTTCCCAAATTGGGAGCCAGTGAAGAAACATCTGCTTATGTTGAAAGTCAGTTGAAACGTGCCCCCTTATTTTCTTCGTTAATGAAGTGTGCCCCTTGGGCCATCCCACGGAGCGTCATTGACTGAGGATTTCACATTTACACATCCATATCAGGATCAGCTAAGGTGAGCAGCGGTTTCAAGATAAAATGTTCATTGTTCACTGGATGAGGTTTTTTTTTATGTTGGCATCCCTACTGTCCTGTGTGCCAATGGGGCTCTACACCTCAGCCTGGAGGGGCACCACCAAGTACTTATGCACTTACATTGGTGGTAAGTACAATGTTCCCTAAGGCCTTGTTTACATTGGTGTCTGAGGGAAGGTAAAAACAGTCGGTTGAGTTGTGGGTTTACCAACCACTGTAAACAAAGACCATGTGGCCAGCAGTCAATGTTGGTACACATTGCAGTACTGCATGGTGACAATTATACAACCTGTCTCTTTTTTGTCAGGTGGCCCATTCAAGTACAACCATTCAGAGCACTACATCTAATGCACACAATTGTGTCACTGTGCTTTGGGCTTTTAATGGTTAACACAGGCCATGAGGAGGCAACATTTTGCCTCTAAGCCTCCTGTCAAAATGCTCTGAAAAGCAATTTGCAACAGATTTTATTTTCAGCAGAATGTCCAAGCAAGATTTTACTTGGCCAATGAAGACAGATTCTTTTAGATTGATGATCAGTGGGGAAGGATCCCTTTTACACTGATGGCTATTGGGAGAGGGGCCCACCTTACAGGTGGTCAGTTGGAGAAGGTCCCTCACGTTGGTGGTCAGTGGGGAGGATTGCTCCTTACACAGGGGATCAGTGTGAGAAATACTTCCCTTTATATATAGATATACACCATTAGTGTCATTGGTTACTTATCTGAGAGTCAGGTACTGCTTATTGCTCAATGTAGAGAGAGTCTATTCCCTCTCAAATCAAATGTTAAAGGCAAACAAAATATTGAAGTCCTTTTCAAATGACTATAACAAAGACATCAAATGTACTGAGAGTTTTTGTATGAATGTTCATATGATCATTTGTTTGAAAATCTACTAGTGTATTAGGGTTGCCACGTCATCCCTTTAAACCTGGACACATTTATTATACAGGTTCTGAGGCTAATTTAATGCAGAAAAGTGACTGAATTTAATGAACACCTTAATCCGCCGCAGAACCTGTGTAATTAATGTGTTCAGTTTAAAAAGGATGAGGAGGCAACCCTATAGTGTATGGACAACATTACCTGGCTGCATGCGTGTTTATTGCAATACCTTTACAGCCATTGATAAGAGAGAGCTCTAGGCAGCCAGTATTTTGAGAAGGGAGGTCGGCACCAGCAGAATATTTATTTCATGATCATTGATGACCTCAAAAAATTGCAAGCTGTTACTTTTCCAAAATTTGCTTTCATTTTTGGCTTTATGCACACTGCAGCTTTTTTTTTTTTTTTTTTCCCTGCCCCTAAATGCTCTTGTATGTTAGCCTATGTGTTCATGCACACATAGGCATTTACAGGCAGAAATCTGATTGCACCAAAATCTCATTCAGAAGAGAAGCATTTGGGCAGAATAAAGTCCAACATGCCTAAACGCTAGACCCGTTTAGCGCGTTTGTTTGTTTCAATGGTCAGAATACATTATTATTCTGGCTAATGAAATGAATGAACGTCTGAAAGCTTGATGTGCCTAAGCAAGTTTTAAAAAACGTGTATTTTCTCCTGTTTGGAGAAAGATGTTCAGAAAAGCCCAGTATGCATGAGGCCTTTAAAAGTCTCAACTCATTAGGCTATAAAGCATAATTTGTCATAACAATTACTTTCAACATTGAGAGCGGAAAACAGTCATTTCTGAATCAATTTTTAAAAATGAACTTTTTTTTTTTAAATGTGCATGTAGACTCTTTGCTTGATGATAACATTCATGGTTATTTCTTTAAAACAAAAGAGCTGGTTTTCACTAAATGATTTCAATCATTGACTTGATGAGCATGAACTGCTGCTGTAAACTTGTCGGTTAAACGTGTTTGCCATCTAGTGGACAGCTGGGATATTGAAGCCATTTAGAGTATCTTTTTTGGCTCTCTTCTGGCCATGGATAAACTTTTAAAGTTAAGTTCACCTTTAGTAAAATAAATAACTAAATGCATGTGATTTTTCAGGTAAACAAATGTGCATTTATTATGTTATGGTGAAGCCTGCAAAGGCTGCTGACTGCTCTCTGCCCATACTTCAATACAGGCTGAAAGCTACTGAGCTAGAGGAAGTGTCAGTGAACTATGAGGGCACTCATCAGCGTGTTCATTAAGAACTAAAAGTTGTCTGTAGCTGCTCTATTTTTAAAATTTGACAGCTGTGGGGAGAAGAACCTCCGCCCGCTGTCAAAAAGAAGGGGTTGAGATGGGTAGTCTTGAACATGTACCCTAAATACAGATGTAACCTGTTCAGAGGTGTACTTACCTATAAATTATCATTCACAGAATGGTTTGTTGTGCTGCTTAAGTAGCCAAATATGCACCAGCTTAGACCAGACTGTGTCCTAGAGGGGTCTGAATGACATGAGTTTAAAAGAACAGTTGTATTTATTTTCCATTGTGTACTTTTTAATGACTGCAGCCATCTCCAAGGACCTTTAGGAACCCAGAGATGATTAGGAATTGGTCAGCATTTGAAAGCGATTACAGGTTGAATGCTGTAATTCATAAATGCTTTTTTAGTGCAACAAGTTGGGATTTATAGTCAAAATCCAATTCCTGATAGTTGGAATTGAAGGCCCTAGCCACTGCATTGCTAGGTGTTTTCAAGCTAGATAAAAATAATCACTGGAATTTGTTTACTGTAAGTTACCACTTTGTACCAGTAATGCAATCTGAGAGCCTTGTTCACAGAGGATGCCATAATATCAAATAAAAATGGAAGATTTCCTTCCAGAAGTTATAATGGTCATTGAGGACAGTTAAGTGACTTTTCATGGATGTGGCTTGACTAGCAATCAGATAAAGAGTAAGGAGTGGCTTTTGTAGAATATACAACTGAATAAAGTGTTCAGTAGCTTTAGAGACTTTTTTTGTGGTTTCCACAAACTTCCTCTCAGTGCTACTCAGTTATCACGCAGAATCCGATTCCCAGGTCTATTTTATGAAGAAAAGGAGGTCCTTTTGCCTCATGAAGCTAAACAAAGGGGGAATATGATTTCTAGGTAGTGGAAATGCTTGCAGGGATACAATCTGGTAAGTGTATGGTGGGAGTTTCACCCATTCTCGTCTGATCACTTCAACAAAAATGCAGTTTGGTTAAGGAATGCCTCAGGGAGATCACTTCACCCCTTAGGGTAGCCACACACATATTAATCTATTACATTGCTCAGTCATTGCATCAAAACTGATGAGATTGAATAAAAATGTCAAACCAAAGACCTTCTGATCTGTTTTTGTCATCTCGATAGCTGCAATGGAATTTTGGCAGTCTCTTCTGACCACTGTGCATGTGTGCGCTGGGGAACCGATCAGAATACTGATCAGTTATACAGTCAATTTTAATTGGTCATTACCGGTTGCTTGCAAGCAAGGAACAACACAGAACGTGTCGCAAAATATTTCTTCTAATGATGAATTGTTCATACCTAGAGCAGGCACAAACCATTACGTGTATTGTCACCATTGGAGAGCTCCCTGGAAACCACCTTGCAGTACATCCATATTTAAAAGATATATACACACTGCCAAAACAAGGAGTTATTTTATGCTACAGATAACAAATGAAAATGTGCCTGACTCGGCAAAAAAAGTGTAATATAAAAAAAACTACACAGGCTGCCGCAGCTGATAACCTAAAATTGCCTAATGGCTTGGCAGCTTTGGCTTTACTGTTTTATGCCACTGACCTGGAACAGTCAGGAAAGTCAGAGAGTTGTCAGAACTCCTTATCTACATACTTGCTCTGACTCCGACTATTGGAGCAAGAGATTCTAAAGAAGGGAACTGTGTAGAGGCATGACAGCCTGGCAACTATAATTTTCTGAAGGAAAGATCATCCGTAACAGCCTGCATGTCTCCCTCATGACAAGGTTCCTTTAAGGCCAATCAGTTCAAAGTGCATGTGCTTGAAAACTGGCACAGATTGCTTTCCGAGAAGTAAAGGTAAGGGTGGAGCAGCATATCTATCTGACGCAGGGTTGGCACAGTGCCAGCTGCAAGCTACAGCTTACATAAGTTTCCTGTAAAGCAGCAATATTCACTTATACTTATTAGATTGGCTCCAATGTGTTTTCTTCTTAACCTTACATAATGAGTCAGAATTTTTATACATGACATATTTAGCAGCACAATAGAAAAGCATCTGGTAAGTCTGCATTACTGTGTTCCCCTAACTAAATTATTCATTGGTAACCGTAAACTGACAAAGAAACAGAACTGTGTACATACAGTTATTAGGTCACTACACTTTTCCCACAAACTGGCCGTGAACCTAACATGAATAACCTTCAGTCCCGATAAGTGAGCCTCTACGCATAACCAGTGGAGTTAGTGAATTAAGTACAAAGTCGAAAAACAATGTGGACTCCTAAAGTTGGGAACACTGCAATATAAGGGAGACAGACTTGCAACGTGATAGTGGTGTGGAGTTGACCTGTTAGTGTGTGACTCCATACCAGATGTCACCACATTGCTCCACAGAGGTAGCTAGTCATAATGTGATGATGCTTCACAGCAGTTGGAGCAGGCCATTTAGTTATTAGTCCAGTTATCTACAGAAAACTATAAAATCCTAATTTATGTGAAAGAAAAATATATACCAGCATATTAGAAATACTGAGGGGGGCAAAGGAAAAGCATTGCTCTGGATCTTAAGTTTCACATTATAAGTCTGTAGGGATACATAAAATGAGTGCAGAAAGAAATGATATATCTGCAGTGTTACATGTTTCTTAATGAATCAAAAGCATCTAAAGAAAATGTGGAGAGGTTTTAAAAGTACCTGGGGTGTGCAAGGTTAAAATTAAGACCAACTAGTGTGTTTAGCCATATTAAGCTGTCTTTACACTCCATTCTAAATTTTTCAGAAATGTCCTTTCAATTTTCTAATGATTAGAGTGGTCAGATTGATGATTGCTTGGTGGTAGTGGCACAAGAATTCAAATAAACAGAATGGAAAATTGTTCTCAAATAGACTTCTAAAACTGTGATTTTTTTTTTGTTTTTTTCTCTGGGAATACCATATTTTCTAAAATCAAACACAATTTCGGAAGTACTTTGACTTTTGTTAAGTCTCTGTAGGCATTATTGAATTTACTGATGGGATTTGTCTTACAAACCTTATGATGTTCTACCAGTGTATGGCCAACTTAAGTCAGAAAACTCCTGCTGAATTGAATATATTTTATGTAGAGCAAAAAACCTTACTGGATTCCTTCCTTTTTTTTTTTTTTTTTTTTTTTTTTTTTTTAAATCCCAGGCGTCTTGCATAAGCAGTTAGTGTGTGGAACTGTCAAGCTCTTCAGGGGGGGAAGAAGCAGAACAACAACTTGGCAGACATCTACCACCATTTGTTCATTGGGCAAAAGCACGTCCTATGAGATTCATATCGGAGAGTAGGTTTAGTTTTGTCTGAAAGCAAAAGTTACATAGTCTAAACCACTTTTGGGTGACCTTTCCAACAAACAGTCCTAGAGGCTCTTGTGATGCACAGTTTTCTTGGCAGTAAAAGATAATGTGAAGGTTCTGTGGCTACGTGTATGGGTTGTTTCTTAGGAAGACCCAACAACCCCGAAGTTGTTTCTCCTCAGATGAACTTCCATGTCATCCTGGTATTGATGGATATTGGTTACCCACATTTACAGGGCATCCAGAGATTGTAGCAGTGAGGGGAGTTGGCCTCATGTCTGAGAATTTAGAGCCACACCTTTCTGGCATGTAGCAACAAAGACAAGATATAGAGCATGCTAGGGTCACGGTATGAACTGATGAGATCTCCACTAAGATGTGTTTGTCTACTTAGTAATGCAGAAAATAAATCCAAATGAAAGTATTTTACTAGAGTCCCATACCTGCAAGTAAACCAATGTTTTTGGTGGGAGGGTTGTTTATTATTGTGTTTCGCCTTGGTAAATAGAGGCCTACACACTCCAGAAATGTCAGTGTACTTTTACAATGGGATTCCAGGAAACCTTTTTATCTCAATTTGAGTGTTGGCTTTATCTGCATTTTTGAATGTTTTCTGCTAAGCCTTGCACCTAGTCATATAATGGCCAGAAGTTTGTGTGGTTTGGTATGCTTTGTCTCTGGCTACTAGAACAGACTTCAAATTAGAGGTTTGATTGTCTGTTTGTAAAGAGGAGCAATGCCCTATTGTATAACGGTGAGAGTCTGCCTTGCTTAGCTGTCTTTGTTCCTGTTGCAGGTTTTTCTGCCCTCCTCCGTGTGTTTATCTCATGGGTAGTGGATGGAAGAAAAAGAAAGAACAGATGGAAAGGGATGGTTGTTCAGAACAGGAGTCTCAGCCCTGTGCCTTCATTGGTATTGGGAACAGTGAGCAAGAAATGCAGCAGCTTAACCTGGAAGGAAAGGTAAGTGCTTAATGCAGTGCCGTACAGCCATAACCAGCACTTTATATTCACAACTCTTTAAATTGTTGACGGGAACAAAGGAAGGCGTGCCAGAAGATTCATGCTGATCAATCCTTAATAAATGATACGTGGAAATTATATTGTGCCATATGGCATAACATGCTTTAGGAAATTCTTGGTTCGTGTCTTGATAAAATTAATTCAGACTGCAGGCTGTTCTTAACATGCAGCTCACTTAGCCATTGTTTTCACTAGAGGACACCCTCCCACTTGGAAATTTTAGTTTGATATTGATACCTGTGCACATAATAGTAAATGCAAGCCAGTCATACACTGAGCGAATTTCAACCGGATTCTGATCAACTAGTCAAAATTATCCTTGTGGGTGGCCCTCCTGCCCTTCCACCCAACAACCTTCAAATAAGAGAAAAAAAATTAAAGGAGCTGGGTGGAAAGTCGAAGCTGATGTAGCCACTGTGTTCAGGTATCATGATAGATGCTGGCCGTCAGAATACAATAGTCAGCACTGCAAATTAGTCCCATCTAAGGTATGAGCAAGTTCAGTTATTGTGTTCTAGAATAAGGGTCCTTTTTCACACTTCCCAAACCTGCTCCTTTCAGCATAGGATTCATGGACAGACCCTCTGCTGAATCGGAGGTGAACAGATGTCACTTTCATGACATTGTGCCCATTCGGTTTTTTTTTTTTTGGTTTTTTTTTGTTTTTTTTGCTCGCACATTGACAACAGATGTTGACAGACCCATTATGGCTTTGTGGCCAACCAGATGTAAACCGACTTGTGTCCATTTGATCAGGATACCTGGACAGACCTGGAGGTCAACAGATGTATACCCATTTACATCTGCCTGCCCACAGAGTTGAATGGAGCTGAAAAACTTGACAGGCACACCTGATTATAAATGCTGTGTGAAAGGGACCTGAGAAGGAAGCCACAGCTGGTTTTAAAACAAACCATACAAAAAAATTTCGATTTCAACACTTTTCTTTGAAAAATGTGTGCCCAGAAGGCCACATGTGGATAGGCAGCTATTAATTAAAGCCGTACTTTCTGTATCCACAGAACTATTGCACTGCCAAAACCTTGTACATATCTGACTCTGACAAGAGAAAGCACTTCATGTTATCAGTGAAAATGTTTTATGGGAATAGTGATGACATTGGCGTGTTCCTAAGCAAACGGATCAAGGTCATCTCCAAGCCATCTAAAAAGAAGCAGTCACTGAAAAATGCAGACTGTAAGTATATGTTCACACTTCATTTTCGGATTTATCAAGTTTGTAAGGGAGTCAAGCAGCAGGGTGTGAATTGAATCTGTCAATTTGATATCTTTTGTATTTTTGCAGTCTAATGCTGATGAGAGCTATACTTTTTTCATTTTTTTATGTATCCTATTGTTTCTGGGTAATTGAGACAACACTTCCACGTGATGCAGGATACAGCTTTGGATACTGCTTATTCATGTTGACTTTTTTTTTTTGGTGGGTGGGCAGTTATTTTCTAGATTTTAGTGGGTAAGAGTCTGTCAAGTTTTTTTTTTTTCTTGTTTTTTTTTTTTTTGTCTCTGTCGTCATTCGGGAGACATTTTCATCACTTCCTGTCTCTTTTCCATTAGGAAAAGAAAAGGTGTTGCAGATGTCACTAGACTAGAAAGCATTAAAAACATTTTCAAGGGTTCTAACCTCTTCTCCAGTCTACTAGAAATGTATTATTTTTGTATGAAAGATGTCCAAACACTCACTGTGCTGGCAGAAAGTAAAGGGAAATATCTCCAATCGGGATAGTAAAAACCTGGAAGTGACACTAAATCAGAGGTCCTCCAACTGCAGCCAGTGGGCCAGAGGCAACCCTTTGCTTTTCTTTATCTGGCCATTGGGGCACTATTCCTTCTACTGACACCAATGATGGGGTGGCACACATCCTGCCTTTGACTCCAGTGAGGCACTATTCTTCCCAAGGACACGAAGGGCTACTATTCCTCCTGCAGACACCAACTATGGGTCACAATTCCTCTCCCAGGCACCAACGATAGGCTATTTTTCCATGTCCCACTGACTAACAATTTTTGTGCATTTTCTCCACTCACTGACCACCCCTTCAAAAAGATACAAATGAGCATAAAAAAAGTTAATTGTTCCCACTCTTGGTCGGAATTACACCCAGATATTACATTTAAATTTGCAGTAGCTCTGAGTACAACCAATGGTTCACCCAGCATTTCAGGCAATGAAAACACTAACGTTTATCTTCTTCAGTGGAAATGGTCCTGTGACATCAGCAATTGGCAGTAAAATGTGTTTGTTCAGCAACCAAGTTCAGTTAAAGAATATTTTGCATGTTGTGTATACTATTTGGTACTATCATACCACTCATTGGATGTTTTGCTATTTCCTAACCTGGATATTGTCTCTGTTTCAGTATGTATTGCATCAGGGACAAAAGTGGCACTATTTAACCGGTTGCGCTCACAGACTGTCAGTACGAGGTATTTGCACGTAGAGGGTGGAAACTTTCATGCAAGTTCACAACAGTGGGGCGCATTTTACATCCATCTCTGTAAGTCAAATGTATGTTGGGTATGACTTCACTGGGGGATTTGCCAACACTGGCTTTTATAAAGGGGCGCTACTTTATTAATGTTGAGAAACAATGGAACATACATTTGTAAAAATATCATGTGTTTTGTATATTAATGGATGTTAAAACCGGGGGTGGGTAATGTTGGCCTTCATTTTCATTTGGACTTTTTTTTTACAGATTTTCTGGAAGGTATTTAAACTGCTTTCTCCATTAGGATTGTTGTTTCCAATGTGCTTTAGTGTTGTCTCACTTTTCTTAACCAAAGGATATAAACAAAACCGTAAACTCCTCAGTTATTTGCATCACAGGGCAGGCCTGTGACACAATTCAGTGACTGTGTATTTCAGGCCTCATGCAAACTGCAGTTCAAAAAGGCTGCTGCTTAGAAAGCTTGAGGGTTTTTTTTTTTTTATCTTTTTCTTCCCCTCTGCCTGTAAAATTTCCTCCATGTTGGCCTATGTGTCCATGCATACTATAGGTGTTTTCAGGAGTTTAGTGGCAGCGGAGTTTACAGGAAGAAATAAAAATTACTTGTATGTTCAGCTGAGGAGCTTTTGACCATAAAAACGCTCAACAGCACATTAACGCGTTAATGCATTCTAGTTGCTAGTATTCTGGCCAGTAGAATGCATCAATGCCAGACACAGAAGCGTGCATTGACGCCTATGCAAAACAACATGCTTTTTACCGCATTTTTGATGTTGCAAATTCCTGTAGGAGAAACAATTTTACGCTTACAGGTGTGCACGAGGCCCTATACTGCTACTTAGAAAAATGCTTTATTTGGACATATGCTTTGATTTTTGTTTTGGATAGATTGTGGAAGAATCAGATTTTTTATACTGCTACCATGTTAGGGAGGTTTCCCCTTACGTGGCTGTACCAGTGACATTTTCACCAAACAGGAAGTGAAGGGAACTCTCCAACAGCAACACAGAAATACAGTATATATTTTTTAAAGCTAAATAGAGTAAGTCTATAGCTTCAGACAGGTTTTATTGCAGTCTGTGTCCCCTTTTGCATATTTCCTTCATTTCCGATCTAGGACAACGGTTATCGGCTTGAGAGGAAATTCTCTTAAATGGCTCCCTGGATAGAAGTATAACCCAGCAGTTTAAATCCTCCCCCCCACGCTATCCAAACATAAAAGTTTTGTCTACCAAACGCTATGAAAAATAAAGCTGTGTGAGAAAACAAAATGTTAAAAATACCTTAGATGGAGCTTCCTCATTGAAGCCCCTCAGGAAAGCTGGGTGCTCTAAATCCTATGAGGCGTTCTCCAGCGTACCTTGTATTTCCAGTTCAAGCTTTAAACAAACCACTTTAGTTTTTGGATCAGACAGCAGTTCATTGTGTTCTTGTGCCCCAGCAGAGGCAATCCTATTCAAGGCTGAGCCAATATTCAGCCAGTTAGTTCCCTAGCCATTAGTGACATAAGTGAATTGTTAAGCTGTATAAATGCGAATAAAATGGTTTAACATGTAAAATAGTAATCTATAGTGTTGTATATGACCAATACAGATTAATAACCTTTCACTATCAGTACTCTCTCATTTGTATCTCTTGCTTGTATGATTTCTCTAGTGGATGATGAAGAATCGGAAGGAGAGGAGTTCACTGTGCGGGATGGTTACATTCATTATGGACAGACAGTGAAACTTGTTTGTTCAGTTACTGGCATGGCACTCCCAAGGCTGGTAAGTTTTGTCTTGTTAATAGGAAGAAATTTTATTTACTTAAAGATTTATAGGGGAAAAAAAGGATTAACTTTTTTTATATATTTATCCATTGATCATCCAAGCATAGGCGATATTGAAGCTAGTATCCTACAGAACACGTGCAATAAGATGGTCTGTGGCTCTCAGATTTCAATAGAAGTTCTCTGTGCAAGTTTTTCAAATCTAAACCAAATGTAAAAGAAATTTCCTCTTCCCTTACCTCATCCTGACCAATATGTTACCCCTCACTATTTTATTGTGCCTATCCAATAAGTGCAAAAAGTACATGTTGATACTGCCAGAAGTCTTGTGAGCTGATATTCTCCTGTGCTGTCTGCCTGTGTATAAAAGAGGGGTCATGGGGTTGAGGAGAGGTATGGGTTCTTTTTGATACATCATAAATGAAGTAGGCAGGGTTGCTTTGGAATTTAACCCTAAAAAATACACTGGGTTGTCATATCAGAGGAACTTAGGAGCACATTAAGCATGTTTAAGAGGATAAAACACTGGGAAATTTTCATATATTGCAGAGATATATTAACCACCCTTCTAACTTTTTTTAATTTAACACATCCACCAGGACGATTGCCCTGGATTACATATTTGGTGAATGTCAAATGTATTATTTTATTATAATACTCTTTACAAACAGTCATTCCATAGGGGTGCACCCATTTGAAATTCTGTACAAAGATGTTAAAAAAAAATTAAGAGGAGGGAGGGGGCATGCAAGGTGGAGGGGATCAGCCACTATTCTGATGCATTTAGTTTTATAAATTTAAGTTCTGTAAACAGATGTTGTAGTGTGTGTATGTATATATTTTAATCCATATTGGGAAACTCATTTTAGGCTAGGTTCACACTATTGTGGGTTTGCGGGCCACGTTTGCAAATTATTAGGCAGCTGTGCCTGCTTTTCACATAGGAAGAAGGATCCTGCAGCATTTTGAAAACACAGCCCTGCAGTGCCCATAAACATGCTGCATTTTTTCATGCATTGTGGTGCCATTAAGAATGATTGGCAGCTCCGCACATTTTTAAAGAGCAGAACGTTTTGGGTGCGGGAGCAGCTGCGATTCCCCCAACCACCTGCGATAGTGTGAACCTAGGTTAGAAATAGCCCTTTCACCCTGTCACTAATTTTTAAGAACAGTTAACACCATGGAGGTTATTTATGAAAACTGGAGTGTACAGAATTTGGTGTTACACTGCATAGAAACCAGTCTGCTTTCAGGTTTTATTGTCAAAGCTTTATTGAACAAGCTGAAATTAGAAGTCGATTGGCTATCATGCACAGCTGCATCAGATTCTAGATTGTTAGCTCTAACGAGCAGGGCCCTCTGTTTCCTCTTGTACCAAATTGTATTGTAACTGTAATGTCTACCTTCATTTTTTAAAGCGCTGTGCAAACTGTTGTCACTATATAAATCCTGTATAATATAATAATCTAAATGCAATCGTTTTAATAAATCCTTCCTCACTGTGTCTTGAAAATACTGACAATATAGATTACGTTGACTATTTGAAAGTCAAAGCTGTGACTTTTACGCAAAGCTCTATCTGTTAAGAAACTAAGTTGTTCATTTTATCTCTGAATGGGAGCTTTCACTGTTAGTACTTTGTGTTCATTTTCAGATCATCAGGAAGGTGGATAAACAGACAGCATTGTTAGATGCAGATGATCCAGTTTCCCAGCTCCATAAATGTGCATTCTACCTGAAGGATACAGAGAGAATGTACTTGTGCCTTTCTCAGGAACGAATAATACAGTTTCAAGTGAGTTTTATTTATACTGATATTTTTCTGAATTCAGTATAGTACAAGGCTGTTTGGGTGGGCTTCACTTTATTTAAAAGTTTAAGGTCACTCAATTGCCATTTTGGGATATTAAGATGACCTCTTGCTAAGGAAACAGTTGGCACAGGTGGTGGCTTACAGCAGAGTCCTGACCACCCAGAGCTTGCAAAGGTTCGACTAATTTCTGAACCTTCAGAAATTTGTGCTGAAACCAACTCATTGCTTAGAATATCTAGGTCTAATCCTAAACACAGTTTTATACCAGAGTTTTCCTTCCCCAGAAAAACGTCAAACATTCCCCAGACTCGGACTCTCTAATCCAGGAGTTGCCCAACTCTCCAACTTTCTGCAATATGGTAGCTTCCTTTGAGGCAGTCTTCTTTGGCAGTTCCACTACAGACCCCTGCAATACAGCATCCTGTCATCGTGGGACAAGCCAGTCTGATTCATCTGGTACTGAAAAATAGATTGTCCATGGCTTTGTGGCTCAGGAGTCCTGTCCTGGAGTCGGAGAAGTCCTTCCTTCCAGTCCTCGGGAAGTTCCTTGCAGTGGATGATAGCCTGTTGAGCTGATGAGGAGTCGTGCACTTTTTCAGCACAGGGGTCTTGAATGCTAGATGAATTTCGTCTGCCGATCAGCATTCTGGGGCAGTTTGGTTGTCCCTGCAATGCTGGACCTCCCAGCTGGAGGGTAATCTGATTCATTACACTGGACAATGCCATAGAAATGGCATACATCAACCATCAGGGAGGATCCAGATGTCTTGCTGTGGTAGAGTGGATCCTTTTGTGTTGCAGCCTTTTCTCCCATTTACTTCCCAGGCATCGACAGTTCACAGGCAGACCTCCTCATCTGGTTGTGCCTGGTCCCAGAAGAACAATCTTTCAGGACCTTGGTTACAGGTCGAGGATGCTGGATATGGACCTCCTGGCCTTCAAGTTCAACAGAAAATTTAGATGTTTATTTCTAGGTACAGGGTTTCTCTAGTGGAAGCACTGGATGCTCAGTTGGATCAGTATGCCTTAATATTTCTTCTGCAACAAAGAGCCTGCCTGTTGGAAAAAAAATAAAACAATTAAAAATCCTATAGTTATGCTTTAACAGACAATGCTATCCAGACAAATAGCAGTTAGAGGGTTGAGACGCACCATTGAACACTGGAAGGGGTGCTTACAATGGTCAGCTTTTATTCATTTGTGTAAAACTTTTATGTGTAAATGTTTGCTGTAACTGCTTATAAAGTGTTCGCTAGAGTTCATCTTCAGTTTGCTAGTAAGTCATAAGTCCATCTAAATCTTCTAGTCTAATGCTACCCTGTCCCCTGACTGACAATGCTGTTGTCCAAAGAAAGTTTGTTACTGTCAGGATCACCAGGTGAAATAAAGGAAAAAAAAAAACAAAAAAAAAAACAATATAGCTACTGCATCTAAGGATTGGTAAGCTGCAATATTTAAATGTTTGGGGGTGGTTTATTATGGCTTTAAAGTGATTCTAAAGGTCTTATTTTTTGTTTTAATAAAAAACAATCATGTCTTAGAACAAATTTTATAAAGCCTGGCATCTTTGGGCACGACATCCCAAGTGCACAGTTGACGTTTGATGGCTCTTACCTTTTTGCAAAATGCACATACTATATATATATATATATATATATATATATATATATATATATATATATATATATATATATATATATATATATATATATATATATATGTATATGTGTGTGTGTGTGTATGTATGTATATATGTGTATATATATATATATATATATATATATATATATATATATATATATATATATAATCCCAGTATGACCATACTAACGTGATCCCAATCTACCCTTCACTCCTTTTTTTTTTTTTTTTTTTTTTCCCCCCCGCCCCCCCCCCCCATCCCTCTCCTCCCCCCCTGGGGTTCCCTGCTGGCGCTTCTGGCCACTCCCCTTTGCTGAGTGCCCCCAGAGCGAGCTGCTTGCTCTGCGGGCACTTGTGCATGCTCTCTCCTGAGCCGCCTGTGTGTGCATTCCCTATATTAAGGTAAAAAATGTCCCACTTGTATCGGATGCACACGGCCCAGCTCGGGGGTGAGCCCACACGTGTCTCCCATAGCAAGCTTGCTCTGGTGGTGCACGCAGAAGAGGAGCAGCCTAGGGGGGTGGAGGAGGGGCAGAAGAGGTTGTTTGGTGTACTCTGCAGTACCATTGCAGGTAAGTACATATTTATTATTTTAGAAATAAAAAGAACTTTTATAACCGCTTTTAAGCTTGATTTTTTTTCATTTTATTAAATTTTGTGTTTGTTTTTTTTTTTTTTTTTTAATACTTGATTTGATAAAAGGCCACTCCATGCCCCAAAGAGCCAAACAAAGAAATGATTAATGATGGCGCATCATGGACAATCATTAGCACGGATAAAGCAGAATACACTTTCTATGAAGGCATGGGACCAGTCCATGCTCCTGTGACTCCTGTACCTGTTGTGGAGAGCCTGCAGGTATTGTACCCCAGTTTGGTCTTCTCTTGTTATGTGTGATTAAGATAATAGTGAATCGTTTTTTCCAAAGCAGCATGTCATCCTACCTGTTGTAAATGGAGCGTAATTTTTACTTGGCATTTTTTTGTGTTTATGTGATGAGGTGCCATTCATTCTGCATGGCATTGTAACGCACTTTGCCGAGGGATGTGTGTTGTTGCGTGACACGTTGCAATATGGTGCACTGGCAGAAATGATACAAGCACCTTGATGTGTTAGAGAATTCAAATATGTAGGCTGTCCGTACACAATGCTCACAACCATGCACATTAGCACCCCGCACTGTGTGAATGAGCTCCTACAGTAATCAGTGAAATTCCAGCCAGAACTACTTGTATAGTGTGGAAGGTTTGGAACCCGTCAGGCTTTTATTGCTGTAGGTTTCCATGTTGGAAAGGTTTCTCTTCACCTGTTGCTTCATCTGGACAGAAAGGGATTACAACTATTGCTGTGTTCCTTGTGGAGAGCGTTCCCATCAGTAGATATTCTAGC
Organism: Staurois parvus; assembly: GCF_062004578.1. Taxonomy (NCBI): domain Eukaryota; kingdom Metazoa; phylum Chordata; class Amphibia; order Anura; family Ranidae; genus Staurois; species Staurois parvus. The sequence continues at coordinate 695,328 of NW_028318824.1, read as the reverse complement.
TTAATTTTATGGCCTTACATTACAAAAGACATTGCTCCAGCAAACCGTTTGTGCTCTTAGCAGTTCAGCTCAGTATACACTTACAACCTCCATACCATACATCCCCTTGAAGCCTGTGTAAATATAGCTTAGTTGCTTGCAATTTCAAGTAAAATTTGCAGTCATTACAATGTGGATGGTGTACTGCTGCTCAGAGCATTTTGTTTTTAATTGTACATGTAGCATTTTTGTGTATATAAAGCCACAATTTTTGGATAGAGCAGAGAAGGAAAAAAAAATCTTTTTTGCCGCCTGTCTTGGAGAAATAAGTTTATCTTGCATCTTCAGGACAGGATATCTGTTGAAAACTGAAGGAAATTACCCTTTTCATTATCACCAGGAGAGGTCTCCCTATTGGAAGAGCTCTCCTCTATCTGTCTGTGTTAATTGTAAAATTTGGGATTTTCTTCAGTTTTTTTTGTCACCACAACAAATAAGGCAAATCTTCCCAGCACAGACATCCGTAAAAGTCTGACAGGTTCTAACCCTTCCTTACTCTATGCCACAATGCTTGGTCAGCAGATAGTAAAAGCCCAAACTTGAGATTGCCATTGCTGATCTTCTTCTGGAAATGCTTCTTCATTGGCTTTTATGCTACCCTCCTCTGACTTCAAGGATAAGTTACCATTTACATGTTACAACCATATTTGAGGTGTAACATGCTCCTATGCATCCGCTGCCAGCAGTTCCCTCTAACAGTGGGCGGGAGATCTCACCGCACCCGCTGTCACAATTTGAAGACTGCACAGCTGTGCAGGGCCCTGCTCACATGGCTGTGTCATTCATTCACAATTTCCTGTGAATGAATAGATTAAAGTACCATCAGCCATTGCAGCTGGTGGCTTGTAGTTTTCAGTGAACTGCGAGGGCACTGGTGAGCGCTCTCATAATTAATTGATTCTTCTTGCCATTTTATAACTGCGTGCCTGTACGGGAGAGGTACAGGCAGACTGCTTACTGAATGTCTGCAGGATCCTGGCATTGCACTGCGATCTGCTGATTGCAGGTGCAGTGCTGTACAGGCTTTAATGTTAAAAAAATTAAAATAAATGCACTTTTTTTTTTTTTTACTTACAAAATTATGGGCATTTATTTCTTAACAAAAGGAACTTATCCTTTAAAGGAAATCTATGGTCACAGTATACCTTTTCATTTCTAACTCTTTAAGTGTTGATACTGGCGCTAAAAACAAAACAAAAAAAAAAACACCCTGCACACTGTTACACTGTAAGGCGGACATTAGGGATGGATCATATGTGTTGAAATACATTTTTTTTCCCTCCTAATAGCTGAATGGTGGTGGAGATGTAGCAATGTTGGAACTTACAGGGCAGAACTTCACTCCAAATTTGCGTGTTTGGTTTGGGGATGTGGAGGCGGAAACGATGTACAGGTATCTATATCATTTAAGTATAAATATATTTTACTTGTCTCCTTGTCTTTTGCATCTAGCCTGTCACAGGCAAGTAGAACTTGCAGGTCTCTGGCTACTTGCTTGATATTCAGGCTTCCACAGCAGCTGGAGGCTGCAAGATGCCCAAGCTTGATATATCATTTTTCTTTGATACCGCTAGCCTTTTTATTTGAAAAAGCTAATCTTTTATAATAGCATATACATAGTCATGTACCTGTTTCTGCCTTTGCGTATTTTCTTTTTATATTAATGTCTTTCTCTGAACCTTCATAAATTTGTAAATTTTCCACCCAGGTGTGCAGAAAGCATGTTATGCGTTGTCCCTGACATTTCCGCTTTCCGAGAAGGCTGGAGATGGGTACGCCAGCCAGTGCAAGTGCCAGTTACATTGGTCCGGAATGATGGCATCATCTATTCCACCAGCCTTACCTTCACCTACACCCCAGAGCCTGGACCTCGGCCCCATTGTAGTGCAGCAGGTGCCATTCTGCGAGCCAACTCTAGCCTCCTGGCCTCAACCGATTCCAGCACGAACAGCGAGGGAAGTTACACAAACGTCAGCACAAATTCCAGCAATGTCACATCATCCACTGCAGCAGTAGTGTCCTAACCACAAACTTTTGTATCTGGACTTCAGCTGACTTTTAGTTTTTTACATGGAAGGACATGTATAATGAACTTTTTTTTCTTTTTTTTTTTTTTCTTTTTTGGCTGTTTCTTTTAGGTTTTCTTTTGTGCTTTTATGGGAAAAAAATCTTTCTCCATAATTGTTCGTATCACCTGAACCTTTTTGAACTGCAAGTGCCGAGCAAAATTTTAAGCCACAATAATGAAATGGAATAAAAACATGTAAAATAGGTCTAACACCACCACTGTAGATCTGTTTTAGCCATATTTTTTTAAAGAAAAAAATGGGCAGAAATAGAAAATGTGGTATTTTGGGGGTAAAAACCTTCAGCAATTTAGACTGCATGAGCATAACATAGTTTTTATGGACCAACAGCCTTGTATAAGCTTTAGTAAAAGGTAAATTTTCACCATACCTTTTTATATCACGACATATAGTACACTTTTGTTACCAAATATTTGTTTTTCCTAAGGTATAATCTGGCTTCAACCTGATCATACCAGTGTATTTTAATCATACGCTTCCAGTTACAAAAAAAATGATATATATATATTTTTGGTCAATGGCTGGAATTTTTTTAAGAGAACTTTTCTTTTTTTATACATAAACTGATTTTGTTTTTATTCAAGCATGTCAAACCTTGTAAAGGCCAACACTTTTTTTTTTTTTTTTGTTTTGTTTTTGTTTTTTTTAATATTTGATTATATGAAGTCTGTGCAAAAGCTTTAAAAAATGCCTCTACCTTGCCTGCAATACAAACTGTGTATGTGGATAGTGCTCTCTATTAAGTCATTGTCTAGTATACCCAGTTTTTGTTAAGTGTAGTTGAGAAGCAGTGATCATGTGACCCTCCAACTGGTATTAAGAGAACTCCTCCCAAATTGGATTTATTTTGTGTGGAGGATGATCAGCGTCACTGATGTGTAAAGTCATAAAACTGCTATAAAGTATTTGCTACTTTGTATAATGTATTTTAAAGTGCACTCATGGCCAAGTTTTTAAATCCTAACAATATAAAAATAAGCAAACAAAACAAGCTATCACTAGCAATTAGCTGCAGGCACTGTGGAACAATTCATTTCAAAGTTCACAACATATACTGAGACATTTGGTTGCTGCCTATGTAGCATAATCTTAGACTGAACACCATCTGTTTACATTAGAAGGCTGGTACTCTGCCATTTCACTGTTGTTGGCAAATAGATACAAGAGGAAATGAGCTAAGATTTCTATTGTGAACTTTGAGGGTGACTTTCTTTAAAAAGTCTACAGCTACAGAGGCTCATGATGGCTTGTTTTAAAGCTAGTTTACTGCTGGTTGTGAATATGGAAATGTTTGAATGCCCATGGCTTAACCACAGGTTCACCTTAAAATGGGCTTTAAAAAAAAACAAACTTTATACTCCCCTAGCTGGATGCAGCATCGATCCGATGCTGCATCGATGCCCCGCTTGGTCTGCACTGAGGAATCAAACACAGTTGATCTTTCAGTTCTCCCCTCTGGTCTGAGCAGAGAGCGGTGACTGTCACTCAATGGCCCTCTGCTCTGCCCCTCCAGCACTCACTGGAGGGGAAGGAAGGGGCTGGCTCAGGCACTTGGCAGATAACTGAGAGGCTGAGTCAGGTGCCGGTCCAGGCTATACGTTCGAGATTTTTTTTCTGAGCCTGGACTGGCTCTGTGATTTCGGCCCGACAGCGGGCTCTAGCCTGTTGTTGGCTGAAAAGAGGTCTCAGGAGCACAGAACAAACTGTACTGCTGTGTTCCATAGGAAAAGTACAGCCAAAAAAACTTTGTCTATACTTCTCCTTTTAACTTACATCTGACCCTATCAAGAGCATCTGTTTGTACAGCATACAGACCAATTTAGACAACTTGAACATGGGTTGGAGTTGGAGGAATACCATGTCTGCAGGTTTTCACAGTAAATCTTCATAGGTTAATTTTACACGTCAGATGCTGTAAGCACGCTCAACACTAAATGAATAGCTTTGGTTGGTGTTCTTTAAATGACCGTGGACATCTGTGATTTGGACAAGAACAGATGGATTTAGTGTTCAGAAAATACCAGCTGAAGACCCACTGTTAGTCGTCACTGTTGTATGTAAATATATATGTATATGTTTTCTTACCTGTAGCCTCTTCATCGACAAGAGACCATTGATGTTCTCTTCAATGAAGAAGCTAATGTATTTATAGAGACTATTTATGGTCCTAACATAACCCGAAAAAAAAAAAAAAAAAAAAAACTTGCAAAATATACATGGCATTTAAACAATCATTTTCATATCCTGCAACTCCATGCATCAAATATGGATATTTTATTTAATTCTGTTTAACGTAAAAAAACAAAAATAGCAGAATTTTTATGTTTGAGGTTCAGGTTTTTTAAATTTTGTACATATCTTCTATTACATGTAAGTTAAGTGTCTCATTACATTTTTTTTCTTATTTGACTTGTTCTCTATGGCTTATGTTGCTGTTTTTCTGCCTTTTTTTGGCACTGTTCTTCATATAGTTACCTTATATTGTTTTACACTTAAAGTGTATCTGCCTCATGACATAGCAGAGGCAGGCGTATTGGACTAAGCCAATGATCTTGCTCCTGTGATATTACTGGTTTATGTTGCTGTAGACAACAGGTACTTTTCAAGTGGTACGCTTCTTCTAAAGCTACCCATTCTGTTTAATTAGGAATCAAACCTTATTGAGGATCTTTCCCTTTTTTGAAATAGCATTATAAATTATTAGTTTTCTCCAGAGCTATTGCCACTTCAGCTAAAATTTTGGCTTTCGATGAGTCTTGTCTACAGAACAACTTTCATTAATCTGTTATGAATTGGTCTTCATTAAACTTCCTTTATCCTTCTAGCAATGCTCTCCCTACTTTAAACCTCAAAGGGAATCTGTCATCAAGCTAAATATCTTTCTGAATACAAGCTGAATTCTGTTTGTAGAGCAGAGAAGTGCCTGTTTGACATTACTGCACACTAATTGACTCCCTTGTAAACAGTACGCAGGTTTGTAAATCAGACAGTGGCAGCTATCACTAGAAATCTGTTTGGCTTAATGACACATTGCCTTTCTAAGGCACCTTTCACACAGACGTTACATTTGTCTGTTTTTTTTCATCCATCTGTTGACGGATAAAAAAAACAGATATCAATACATTTCTATGGGGAAAAAAAATCTGATGTAAACATATGATCATCCGTTTACATCCGCATCAGTCAACATCCTTTTTTTTTTAATTGGATCAAAGCCCTATTTTTGTTTTGAAGGGACGAAAAACAGATGTAAATGGACTAACAGTCCATTTTTGCATTTGTAGTGATTGTATCATCAGTTCAGTCACATTTTACAAAGAAAAAACAGATTCATTTACATCAGTTTTACAAACTGAACCCCCATATGAATGGATCCAAAAATGAAAAACTGAAACCAGGAAAACAGCTGGGAGATTTTCTTCCAAACAGCTGGGTGATTTTCAGTGCATGCTGGTGTTATGTATTTTGCATTGCTTTGCCACCTCTCGCTTATAATGGCACCCCAAAGAGCATTAAGCCCTGGTTCACACCAGTGCGACTTGTCATGCGATTTAACAGTTCCACATCACATGACAAATTGCACCCTTTTGTCGGCAATGGAAACTATCAAATCGGTGCATATCCGACTTCGTCAGAGTCGTGCTGATCTTGAAAATAGTTTGTGCACTATTTTCAGCGATTTCTGGTGCTACTTGCATAGACGTCTGTGCAATAAGTCACACAGATGTCATGCAAGTTGCACCTGAGTTCGCATTGACCTGCGCCTTTGATATTGTGCTACTTCAAGTTAAGTAGCACAAGGTCAAAGTCGCATTCAGTGTGTACCAGGGCTTATAGTATTAACAAACTCCCATGTGCTATAGTACAACACACAAATGTAAATGCTGTGTGCGTTTTGGTGCACCGTGTTGCCAGAAATAGTACAGGTGCCTTGTACATTAAGGGCCCATTCAGAGTAAATGTATTTACTTAATCCAGTGCACATCAATACACAAAAACATGTGACCAGACCCTAAAGGAACTAATCTGGTAGGGGTGGGGTGCATACCACAAAACATCCTTTAGCTGGATGAGGGATTTTTTAGGTGCCAAAAACAAACCACACAAATTGTTACATAAAATACATTGTAATCATTACATAGCACATACACAAATGTTTTTAAAAAATTGATGACCTTGTAATATTCTTTATGTCCCCAGAATATTGTACCTAGCACTACAGCCATGGGGATCTGATGGATTTATCCCCCTTGTGGGGCCACTGGGTAAAGGAGATCAAGGTGCACGCAGCTTGTAACTAACAAACCTTTCTGCCTCTGTAGTTAACCTGGTAAAATAAATAGTTTTAATCACAGATGGATGAGCAGACACCTGCCTACATAACAGCCATGTAATCAGTATTACACAGGAATATTAGTGCAACTTTCTGCAGTAACCATCCTCCTTGCCAGGTGACTGTATTTCTTCTATTTGTACCATATAGCTATGTTGGGTGGCATTGAGGTAGTTGGCACTGACACATTTTCCTTTGCACAATGTTCTTGGGATATTACTAGGTTATCAGTTTGTTAAAAAAAAATTATATAAATGCTAATAAATAGTGGTGCACCGAAATGAAAATTCTGGTGCCGAAACCGAAATGTCTGCATATGTGGGGGTGGAGAGGCTCCAATTTTTTTTTTTTTTTTGTATTTTTTCTACTTTTCATGTATATTTTTATTTATTTTTTTTAACTTATGATTTTATTGCTATCACATAGATGACCAATAGCCCTCTATGTAATTAGCATATAAGTGATGGGGGAAGGGGTGTGTGGATAGTGTGTGAAAAGGAGGGGGCAGGAGAGGAGCAGTGTATACAGAGAGGCTCCCTCACTGGCTGTCACTATATGTCAGTGCCGGTTTTTAAATGCAATTTCTTTTAGCTGGGGGGGAAAGTGACAGCTCATTCTCTGAGCTATAGTGAAGAAAAAAAAAATCTGGCAATTGCATTTAAAAACTGGCACTGACATATAGTGACAGCCAGTCACTGTGTACACTGCTCCTCTCCTGCCTTTCTCCACCACCCCGCTCTCACATCTGCAGTACACACAGTCCATCTGCTAAATTTTTCCTATCAGCAAAATGCCGATATATATTTCGGCGGCTGAAATTTTGATGCATTCCTGCTAATAAATATTACAATGTATTTTATGTAACAATATGTGTGCAATGTATTTGGCACCTAAAAAGTCTCTTATCTGAAAAATATTTCGTAGTTTTCATGTAATATAGGGATATGGTGCCCAATAGCTACAATCTGGACAAATTTTAATATACAGTAAAGGAAATAAGTATTTGATCCCCTGCTGATTTTGAATGTTTGCCCACTCACAAACACAATTATCAGTCTAAAAATCAAATGGTAGGTGTATTGTAACATTGAGAGACAGAATAGCAACAAAAAATTAAAAAGAAATGCATGTCTAACAAATGATGTACTGATTTGCATGTTTATGAGGGAAATAAGTATTTGATCCCCTTCACAAAACATGACTTAGTACTTGGTGGCAAATCCCTTGTTGGCAATCACAGGTCAGACATTTCCTGTAGTTGGCCACCAGGTTTGCACACATCTCAGGAGGGATTTTGGCCCACTTCTCTTGGCAGATCCTCTCCAAGTCATTAAGGTTTTGGTGGCTGACATTTGGCAACTCGAAGCTACCTCCACAGATTTTCAATCGGATTAAGGTCTGGAGACTGGCTAGGCCCTTCCAGGACCTTAATGTGCTTCTTCTTGAGTCACTCCTTTGTTGTCTTGGCCGTGTGTTTTTGGTCATTGTCATACTGGAACACCCATCCACATTTTCAATATCCTGGCTGAGGGAAGAAGGTTCTCACCCACGATTTGATGGTACATTGCCCCGTCCATCGTCCCTTTGATGCAGTGCAGTTGTCCTGTCCCCTTAGCAGAAAAACACCCCCAAAGTAGAATGTTTCCAACAGCATGTTTGACACTTGGGATGGTGTTCTTAGGGTCATAGGCAGCATTTCTCCTACTCCAAACACGTTAAGTTGATGCCAGAGAGCTCAATTTTTATCTCATCTGACCACAACACTTTCAACCAGTCCTTTTGTGCATCATTCAGATGTTCAGTGGCAAACTTCAGACGGGCCTGGACATGTGCTTTCTTGAGCAGAGGGACCTTGCGGGCACTGCAGGATTTCAATCCTTGTTGGCGTAGTGTGTTAAAAATTGTTTCCTTGATGACTGTGGTCCCAGCTGCCTGGAGATCATTGACAAGATCCTCACGTGTAGTTCTGGGATGATTCCTTACTGTTCTCATGATCATTGACACTCCTCGAGGTGAGATCTTGCACCAGACCTAGGGAGACTCAGTAGTTTTGTGTTTCTTCCATTTGCGAATGACTGCGCCAACTGTTGTCACCTTCTCATCAATCTGCTTGGCGATAGTTTGGTAGCCCAGTCCAGCCTTGTGTAGATCACCAATCTTGTCCCTGACATCATTGGACAACTCTTTGGTCTTTGTCATGGTGGAGAGTTTGGAATATGATTGTTTGATTGCTCCTGTGGACAGATGTCTTTTATACAGGTAACAAAATGAGATTAGCAGCACTCCCTTTAAGAGACTGCTTCTAATATCAGCTTGTTACCTGTATGAAAGACACCTGGTAGTCAGAAATCCTGCTGAATGATAGAGGAATCGGTAATAAAAGAAAAATAAAAAGTGTCCAAAAATTAACTCGCCAGCCAGCTTGCCAACAACCAAATTAACCTGTCTAACAGTATGCGTTAAAAACAGGGGTTTAGTTAGCACACATTTGCAAATACATAGGCACCCTGATATTCTGTGGTCCTAACTCTACAAATTTGAGTCCCCATAGTAGAGGCATGTGCATTTAAAGGATAGACCGGTTCACTTGGTCCTTGCTTCATAAGCCAGTTATAGACCGGGGCAGGTGCCATGTTTTACTTTGAATGACAGGGGATCAAATACTTATTTCCCGCATGAACATGCAAATCAGTTCATAATTTGTTAGACATGCATTTCTTTTGAATATTTTGTTGCTATTCTGTCTCTGTGTTACAATACACCTACCATTCGATTTTTAGACTGATTATTTCTTTGTGAGTGAGCAAACATTCAAAATCAGCAGGGGATCAAATACTTATTTCCTTCACTGTAGGTGTGGAGTGTATACCATGGCTTCACTTGGAATGATAACGATAAAAAGAAAGATTGAGGTATGTAAAAGGTATGTTCTAAAGCAGAACTACTTTTTGTTTATTTTTCAGTAGCTGTGTAAAGAAAAAAAATGGCTGCACTACCTTCCTTCTGTCTGGTTTTGTCCCTGCAGTCTCTCTTCTCTGTAGTCCAGTGTTGGTCTTCTCTGGGTTGAATGACATACTGCGTCATTTAATCCTGTTTTTGTGAGCCCAGGCTGTCATGACCATACCCCCTGGGGGTCTGTCACCAGGTCAGCCTGGGTTTACAGTAGACTACTGCAGAGTCTGTCTCTAGAGTATTGAAATTGTCAATGCAGAGAGAAGAGAATCTAAGGTTGTCCCATAACCAGCTAGAAGACTACAGCATTTGAGACTTGTACAAGGGGAAAACAAAATGTTTTTAATTTCCTGAAAAATTGTTTTAAAAGACCTATCCTTAGCTAGTCTCTTGGTTAAGGATCATGCCCACTATTTTGTGGAGAAGTAGCTCTAAAAATATATATTTTTTTTCTGTTAATTACTTTGAACCAAACTAATTGATACATATGATATTTCGAAATTGCAGATCCTCATTGAGTGGCTACTAAATGCACATTGATTCAGTATAAAAAGTTCTGTTTAATATCCAGAATATTTCTTATAGATTATTGCATAATTCATAAGTCTGCCAACTGAGTTTTAGAAGCAAGACACATTTCAGCCAAGGAATGTAATCTTCCATTGGCTACAATAGAAACCCAGCTAATTGTAATGATCTAGGTATTGGCTGCATGGCTTCTGAGATTTTTGCAGCCTTGGCTTTGAGGGTACACTGGCCTTGATATCTTCTGCACAACTTGCACATCATTCTGCAAACAGTACTAGAACAGATATTTACATAGTGTTGTGTTTCATATCTGGGAATATTTGGATTGGCCTTTTTTGTTAGTATGTGTTTTTAGTTTTAGTGGTCATTTCGGAACCTCCCACTCACTTTTGTAAATCCATGTCAGACATCGTCCATATTTGCAGGATATGGCGATCATTTCCAGAGGATCTGTCTGGCACATATTCCTGTGATATCACATTGGGGCATGTGTGTGGCTGCCATTACTGATTACTTGCTCTGTCAGTGCTAGTTGCTTGGCTGTCATGCCGTTCCTCTGACTTCTGAACAACTATGTAGATAGAGTTCTGACATTGCTCTGAATTTCTTCATCTGCATATCTGTTTAGATCAATGGGTTAGTATAATAGCCAGACAGCTAGTATTTTCAGACGAGAGTTCATGTTAGTAGCCTACACTTTCTTCGCTCAGGAAAGGTTTACTTTAAGCCTCCTGCTGTTCCACTTGCTGGGTGACATATTGCATTGATAGCCATTTTGCTGAAATGACCTAATATGTATTGCACAATGCCAAAGTGTTATGGGCATTAACTAAATTTAAGCACTTAATATTTAAATATTTTTATTCCCAATTTTCTCATATTGTTCTCCTGTTTTTGCATGCACACATACATATAATCGCCATTGTTGATATGTTACACTTTTTTGTGTCCCTAAAACCCATTAACCTTCAATAAGTGATTCAGCAGGATCATTTTCTTTGTACATTAGGCAAGCTTAGGCTTCCAAGTTTTAAGTTATGTAATTTCCCATTATGCCTTGCTATCCATTGCTCGGCAGGGTATGCTGGGATTGAAGTGGCTGGAGATTGTGGGGCAGCCAGTTGCCGCTTTCTGATGTAGACTCTTTGAATATAAGGAACTAACAGAAAAACAGCCAGCCTTTTAAAATTGAGTGTGTGTGCGCATTATCTGAATCCACCACTAAGAATTATATTTCATCATTTATAAATACCTTTTTTAGAATTTTACATAATCCGTTAAATCGATCAACAACATTAGTACTCTGACAGCCTATGTGTCTTAGTATTTAGTATTTTCACCATTTTACTTTAGATGCTCCTTAAAATCTGCCATTAGATACTGTGTATGTTTTTGTTGAATTTAGAAACAATATTATTTTTTCACTATATCATTCCAGAGATAGATGATGTTGCATTGTGCTTCTTTTCAAGCATTCCCAGATATGTTCAGTAGAGGGTTTTTTTTTTCAATCTTATTTTAACAAATAGGAAAAGAAAGTTTGGAAGTCAATGCTGCTTGCACACTATATAGGACAGGCAAAGCTTTGATGCATATTTATTAATGCAGTTCTGTTGAAACATGAATCCTGTTCTACACAACCTTAAAGGATACAAGCCCTCATCCTTTTTTTACTCTGACGTCATATTTGTAAGTTCAGTTTAGGCCACACCTCTGAGTTCTTTACTATACGGCATGCCTGGTCCTCTATAGCATCTGTCCGATGTCTTCACAATGGTACTGTGGAAAGCGTGCTATAAATTAATTTTCTATTGAAGGGACAGGAGGCCATGGTGCAACTATGCAGATAATGCCCTTAAACCACCAGCCAGAATATGTGGTGCCAGGTGGGCTACATAGTGAAGGGCTTAGAGTGTATGCTTTCAATAGGTCAAACTTAAAATCTCAAAGAGGGAAGGGGGATAAGAAAACCAAAACATAATTGCACTAAAAGTATCTTATCCTTTCAGCAGGAGGGGATGACCAACGTCTGCAGAACAGACTGGTGCCTCTGGTCATGGTTGATCCGGTGTAAGTTTAGATTAGGTTTAATAATGCCCACACCTACATATTTCTAACATCTTTTTTTAGTGTTGCTTTAAGCTTTTATGTGGTCTCCTCACATAGACCTTTTTCAGTCTTTCAGAAGTTACATTTTAGTATTTAGCTGGTGCAACATTTTTCAGTAGTCAGTGGTTTAAGGCTTCTGCTTTACAAAAGCTGCAACATGCCAGTCATTTTAAAAGGTCCCCAGTTTGAACTATGATAGGTTGTTCTTTTTTCTGCAGTTTGAATTTTGGATTTAAGTGCTGCTCTTCCTGAAGTCTGCTTTATAGTTGGGTCTTCAAATTCTGTTATCTTTCTAGGTCTGCCTGGTCTTGCTTTGGATGAAAACAGAATTGGTTTGTGAAAAATCCAGCTTGCTCTGAATTGCTCCCTTGGACATATTCAATTTGGCACTGGAATAGTTTTTTAAGCACCCAGGAGAACAGTTCAGCTTCAAACAGAATCACTAAGCTCTTTTTCAAATGGTTAAGAACATCTGGAAAATATGTTTCAGTGGTGCCTTTCAAGCAGTAGCAAACATAACACTTAAGGAATAATATATTTAGGAACCTTTCAGTATTAACTGGTAAAATCCACTCATACTCTGGTCAGCACACGTTACCGTTTGAATTATGCCTATGCAGAAATGTTTTCCCTACAAAAAATAAAAAGTCATCCAATGCAAGGTATTACAGTAATAATGTATGCCACAGGCCCATTGGTTAATCTTCCAAAATACAATCTTCAGAATGACAAAACTTTTTATAATGAAGTTCAATTTTTTTCTCCAAACAGCAAAACTGTTGAATCATCATATCACAGGACAGGAAATTCTAATTTTTTTTGTCAGTTTTTTCACAAAACAATTGTGAGCAAATAAAGCAGATAAAATACACTTCTTGGAAGTGGACTCAGATGTGTGGACCGCACTGCATATGATATAGTATCTCAATCCTGACAGCTGTGTGATTCATATGCTTCAATTCTGCTTTGGAGCAGCTGTTTAGTGGCACTTCATTTCAGTGACCCATAGCTGTAACATATCTTGTTTTATTATGTATTTTGTCTTGTTTTGAAGTAATATTTTCTTAAGGTCAGATCATATAGAAAAAAAAAACACTTCTTGTTTTGTGGTTTGGACTGAAGGCGGTTAGGCCACTGTGTATATTGGTATGCTTGCACCTGGTGCCCCTGTTTGATGATCTCATGAAGTTAAGCGCCTCTGTCAATTTCCTCCACTCACTGTTCATACTATGGATTTTGGACCATGTCACCCTTGTTATGACATGCCACAAAGCACTGTAGATGGAGCAGTAATAAATGGCAGGTGGTTGCCAGACTATCTTCATGATAAAGGGATTCAGGGTAAGTATAAATAGTAGTCACCCTAAATCTAAAACTAACTGAAATACTCTTTGAATTGTCAGTGTTTGGAATTTGTAGACTAGTTCTGGTGTACTTATCTTGTGCCGAGTCTGATATTGTTCTCTTTGTATCTTTTTCCCATTTTACCTGCCCACTCGGCAGTTGAAGGGTACACATTGCCATAGAGCATGTTTGGACAACCCTAGCAAGCCTTTGTTTTCTGGAGAGAAATGAGGTGCCTACTTCATATATGAATGCCAGCAGTGTTTGCTACTGTGTGTAGCTTTACCCTTACTACTCCCCTTTCGGTTAAGACCAAGGCATTTGAAAAGGAGCATAATTAAATTGTCATTCTTTTGACTGAGCCTGTACCTTTTGCTAGACTACATAGCATCATGTGCCTTCCAGGTGTGCTTCTTTATAACATTTAACCAGCAAAAATATCCCTGACCCATAATGCTTCCTTCATTATCATTACTGTACAGTTGATAGCTGCATTTAACCCAAAATGGTATTTTCATTTCACTGTGAATTGTAGCACCACAAGCTGCTTATAATTCTCTCAAGGTTTTGGCAATGAGATTTTTCTGTTGGTGTTCCTGATGCCATGCCCTACCACAGCTACTGTTAAATGTATGTGTTTTATACCCCCTAGGAGAGGCTGGTTGGTGAAGGCTGTGGAGTCCACACCTAGGGGGGAACACTTGACACTGCAATTAAAGGTAGTTTGAGCAGCTAGTGTGTGATTCAACATACTGGTATTTACCCAAAACATTCAGCATTGGGTAAATTCAGCATTTGATCACCTTCTGAGTCCTCTATTCATATATGTGTATCCTGGCCAAAACACTACCCTACACCTTTATTGCTATTAAAAGAAAAAGGAAAAAAATTCCTGACGGAGGTTTAAAAAAAAAAAAAAATCCATCGTATTGCCTTTCTACTGTCTTGTATTTTTATATGCTCTTTCTATAGAAATGTAAGCCTATTCTCATGCTTTTAGAAACACTGTTTTGCCTCATCTCTGTCTGTGACCAAGAAATTAATCCATTGTGGCCTTATTTCTTGTTTTTTTTAATTCCTCTTGATGTGAATAGTTTACTGGAATTCATGTTTTAGAGTCTGAGGACTTGTTGCACCCAGAATGTTAATGAATTTAGTAGTGTCATTCCGTTGTGGAGAGGTGTTTGTGTCTGTTACATGCCCAAATTCGACTCTGCAATTTGCTTGTGTACTTTGATTAATGGCAAAGATGTATTATAATTACCAAAGGTGTACTTTCTTTCTTCTTTTTTTTTTTTTTTCCCAACTATCAAATTGTGTAAACATGGACGAACGGAGGGATAGACCAGTATAGAAGATCAATGTTAACTGTACATATCTAGCGCATTTGATTGCATCACCAGCAAAATTTTGCCCGTATTTTGACCCAAACACTACAAGACATTGTATATTGCTGTGCCTATCAACAGATTTTTTTTTTCACAATGCTGTATCTCTGTCTTCCATAGTTTGTGTCCTTGGTCTGGAGAAGTATAGCTTGTGTTCCATGTTCAGTGTGTTCAGGCAACCTAACTCTCATTAGTCTGCTGCACTGTATCCACGTGTGGAGTTTTCTGTGTTGAATCTGTGAATTTTTATGCTTAGCAGCTAACTTTTTATTTTCAAGCGGAACAGATGGACATTTCTATCTTGCCATGATTTCCACCGCTGCTGCTGGACTTGTGGTGTTAAACGTACTTATAATATGCCTTTCTTTGAAGACCTTTAATAATCATTTGCTATTGAACTGCCAGATATTTACATGTGTACGTTTTGCCAATTTTACTCCAGCGCCATGGATTTTATTTGTTACTGCTGGTTTGCCTGTAATAGGGCTGCAGAATCCAGATGTATTAACTTGAGCAGTTGTATTGTGCTAGCTTGATAAAGGTTATACCAAATAATTCTGCTTATGCTTGTTAGAGATGGCAGGTTTTAATTGAATACATGTGTGTATGACTTATGTTATGTGTGGAACAAATGGAAATACCCTTATGTGCCAGATGTTTTTTTTTCATTGCAACTTTCAAGTAGGGTTGATTCTGAAAGGATGCAGCCTGTCTGCTTAGTGGAACACTAGCCATGCCACTAGTTTCTAATGGGCATATCTAGTACATATTTTGGCTGCCTTCATTGTAAAGTGGTCGTAGGTACCCTATAAATAGGGGCTTTTTAAAACCAAATGAGCACTTCCAATGTGAAGCACCTCTAGCACACAAAGTTTTAAAGGAACTCTTGTTTCAATCTTTACCTGTTTGACAAGTCTCTGATGGCAATGATAGCTTCCCAAAGCCATGTACTTTTCCTGGCACATGAAAAGAAAATGACTTTACTGGGATTGCCCTGTGGCTGAAGTGTTTTAAAAGTGCTGTTAAAATAATAAGACTTTACAGCCAGGAAAGAATCGTCATGACTGATGCCTTTAATTAAGAAATGCACCTGAAACTCATTTTGGATGGGACAATGATAAAGGCATCATTAATTGGAGTTAAATATACCTACCAAGCCCTGTTTTAAACATCCACCAATATGATGGTCCTGTATTTTCTCCTGTATTTACTTGCTGTGTCTTAACTAGCAGGTATAAGTAAGAAGGACATCGATGGATGGTGCTGGGTCTTTACTGTGGTGCTGAAGAGTTAGTATAACATCAAGTGCTCTCATCTCTCTCCAACCGTCATGAAAATATACTGTTTGAGGTGTAATCCTTCTTTTAAGGGGTCAGAGCCAACCAAAGTCGATATTTAAGTATTAGTTGCTTGAGAGTTGAATGACCCACTAGCGCCTTATATTTATACTAGGTTCTCCACTCTGCTCACCCACCAAAACCATCACAAAACAGTCCAGCTTTTCCTGTATATCATATGAAAATTATGAGAGATGTGAGGGTGCTGAGGCATTGAGTTCCTGTCACCTAAGTTTGTAAGAAATATAAAAAGCCCGTGTATTTAAATTCAACTTCAATTCAGACATCAACAAGAAAATAAAATGTAAAGTTCGAATGGATTGACTCTTTAAATGCATTAGTCGGGGTTGCTGGGTAACCCTTTTAAAGAGGAGTATGTTCTACATTTTTTTCCCCTTCTATGAAATTGCTACTATTTTAGTGATTGTTTTGGATAGGTAGTCTGCTGTTATGGTTCTTATATGTATGTCTTGTAAAGAAGCCAGCTTTGCTTTCA
The DNA here is from genome assembly GCF_062004578.1 of Staurois parvus. Taxonomy (NCBI): domain Eukaryota; kingdom Metazoa; phylum Chordata; class Amphibia; order Anura; family Ranidae; genus Staurois; species Staurois parvus. The sequence continues at coordinate 678,715 of NW_028318824.1, read as the reverse complement.
GTCCTCAAGGGTTATGTTTTGTGCACCTGGTTTCTTAGCAATAAAATAGAGTTCGGCAACCTTATTACTTTTTTTTTTTTTTTCATGAGTATCTGCTCGGTTTAATTTCCATCAAGAGAAAATTTCCTGCAACTTGGGCAGTCTCAATAAATAAAGTGAAATGCAAACCATTTAAAGAGTGTTATTTTGTATGCTTTCTTTTTAATTTTTGCTGTTTCATAAAGCACAACCCATAGAACAGAGTGACTAACAGTTGTTAAAAGCTTGCCATCATTAGTCTTGCATAACATAAGCCAGATCTTTAATCTGGATTCAAGGTGCACTCTATCTCCTCTAAGCCTTTGTAGAAAGGTTACATTTTTATACCATTGTGTCTAATCCTGTAACTGTTTTTATTTGTGTATATATTTTTTGACAATTTTACACATTAAATTTTGTTAATGCTCTATTTCCACAGATGAGTGTGTCCTATTCCTTTGTATGAAGGATGCTTCTGTTTATACTTTCTTCTCTGAAGGTTAATTTAAAGTTCATGTTAATTCATGTTCCCAGTTGGCTTAAGCACAAGCAACTTTTGCATGTAAACCAGCCACACATGCACAATATAATTTCTGAGATTCTGTGTCCCTGTCTGCAAAAGTGCTTGTATGGGATTGCTATTCAATTTTAAACTTTTACAGCTTTACAGAAGTAAACATCCTGCCTTATAGAAGACACTAAAAGATGCCTACTGTTGGCTTTAGTAATCAAAAAAAGCCTATTCCCAGAAAAGATTATTCAGTGCCTTTCCCTGATAGTTTCATTTAGAACCATGTCACTCGTGTGATCCTTGATCTCACAACATGTAACCTGTGTCTATGGATTTCCTCCCTTGCTAGCCAGGACTAATTAAATCCTGCGACCTTGTTATGTAGCCACTAGCAAGTGAGTTTTGGCAGAGCTCTGGGCCAAGGATTCCATACAGGTAAGTGAAATGCTTTGCTAGGTCATATGGCCTCTCGAAATTGCAGTAATTCACCTTAAAACTGCATATGTGTGAAACTGGCCTACAGCAATCCCACTGGACAGTGAAATGGCAGTTAGCAGGGCTTGGCAGTAAAGTCGGATGATTTCAAGCCCCAGTAGCAGAATTAGGGGACGTAGACAAGACAGGATGTTTACACTTAAAAAGCTTAATGCTGAGTGAGGTCCACTTTAACCAGGGCATAAGAAGACATACTGTATCTATAATATGGTTTTATGTGTAGCTGTGCATGGTCCAATCAGTGATAAATCCCATATAATGATATTATAGAGACTATGCGTAGCAATATAAACCTGCCATTGTAGGAGCGACCATTATTAATGAAGTTGAAGGACACAGCTGAATCTTTAGGTCTTTATTGATTGGTCACCTGCAGGAGTAGGACACTAGATACAAACAAAAAGTTTACCCCCTTCTGGTGGTCACACTTCCCATCTGCAACAACCAGTGTGCGTTTGTTTTTTGCCTAGTCCTGTTATGACCCAAGATGGCATCTTTTTGTTCCTGTTGATGTGGGTTTGATGTGGCAGCCTGCGAGTGCATGCAGTTTTCTGAAGTTGTGACTTTGTATCTGCAGTGGCTTATGAGGGTGCATATTTTTTATAGTGACTTATATGACTGCAAAATTGATTTGTCACAGTATCACACCTGGGCAAGCTGTGCCTGGACTCCAATGAGAGGTGATCTACTTCTCCTCTGGGGCTACTCCTAGCCAGAAGATTCACCCACAAGGATCAGATTTTCAGGTTCCCCCAAGAGACTGTTTGCCCAGTCACATTGTCTGTTCTTTTTTTTCAGTTGAGTTCACTGTTTGCCAGTTAAGCTCACAGCCACTGTTGTGGCAGCAGTATCCACAGCCTTCATTGTTGATTTTGGCTCCTGTCCTTAACTTTAGCATTTTCTCCCTAGTAGGAAAGTCTGGGATAGGCTGGTGTTATGGGTTGTCCTTGTGGATAGTGGGGTGCATCATGACCACAGCCTCTCTCAGAAGCTCCGATTCTATATTAAACGTGTTGCCCTTACAGGCATTTAGTGTGACTGCATGTTCTGTGTAGGATTAGTAAGTTTTTTTTGTTTGTGTTTTTTTTTGTTTTTTTACTGCTGGGAAGTTTCTTCCTGTTTGTACACATTTTCTGGTTGGTGACGTAGTGCACATGGAAGGAAGGAAACTCAGACGGCCAGTCATTGGGTGACTTGAGTTGGGGGTTGTCTGATGTTGCATCATTAAACAACTCAATTTTCCCTGCCTGCATATCACCCCCTATCCTACACCCCTCCATCACATCCTTAGGCTCCTTGCACAAAGCTTCAAGGGGTCTCAGGCACACTTGACTTGTAACTATTTCCATATGGTGTATAGAGCACTCCATAGTAGAAGTGAGGGGGTTTTCGAAAGAAATGCCCATCTCCACCTCTATCCATTTCTGAAGATTCTGATGAGGAGCCCTCTTTCCCTCATAGACCCTGATCCCATTGTCAAGATTTTTAGCCTGTGGTGGTTTATGTAAGGATTTATTGTATTTATAAAGGGCGGTGTCCCTTTCCCTTAGATGAAATATTACAGTGCCTCCAGCCGTTAAAATACGGCAAATATTTAGTAAACCAATAATTTGGACACCTTGATAATTTGATCACCACTTATTATTAGACCTTGAATTCTTTTAGCCAGTATGATTTCGTACCATACACACAAAATTTGCCTTATAATAGATAAATATAAAAATGTATTTATGTACAAAAATTATATATACATTAACACAAAACGCAAAAGACTGGTGATGAATGAATATTGATACACACGGTCAAAGATATGCCCTACCAATATCATACACAATAATAATGTTTCTAAATAATGAAATCAATATAACAAATTTCTAGATGATAATATTTAAAAATTAACTTTATTAATAACTAATAATTTAGAGTATCTCAGAGGTTATATTCTCACATACCGTGGCCATAGAGTATAATTTATCAGAGAATATCTTCTTCCAATCCTAATTATTAATATTTAATAACTCATGAAATGTGAAAAATTTGTAATATAACACCAAACAATTTTAGCAGTAATACAGGATCCCTCCCTCCCTCTCTCCCTCTCTCTCTCCCTCTCCCTCTCTCTCTCCCTCTCTCTCTCCCTCTCTCTCTCCCTCTCCCTCTCTCCCTCCCCCCCTCTCCCCCCCTCTCCCCCCCTCCCTCTCTCTCTCTCTCTCTATATCTATATCTATATATATATATATATATATATATATATATCTATATAACCACCCAATATAGTTGTGATACACTAAGGTAATTCTAATTACTCTACACAACAGAGAAAATATGCAATGCAAAATTAAATGGACAGTCTCACCACACCCGGAATTCAGACTATGAAACTTTCCAGTGGATCCAGCTGGCAATGGAACGCCTTCAGAATGATGCCACAGGGGCAAGTGATAGATATGTAGTATAGTAGAGATTCAGAGGTTTAGAAGTTTAGGAGACAGTTTTAAAAGTTTGAAAGGATGGAAGAGGGGTTATTCAGCAGAGTTGTCTCTTCAGATGTCTTCAGATTTTCTTCTAGTGAGGGTTTTTCCAATCAGTCTTTTTTTTAATGAGGTTTTTCTCTTTTTTTTTTTAATAAGGTGCATGGGTTTTTATACCAACTAAACTATTGTTCTAAGATACCCTCCCACCAGGCTTCTTGATTGGCTAGTTGAGAAATGTGTGTACATAAGCTATTTCTCACCTGCCTGCCAGGTGGCAGTCTTGTACCATAGAACAATTTGAGTATTGATGATGACTCATACCTCAGGTGGAACTCAAGGTGATTTTAGGTATTAAATATACATCTTATTCAGGTATATAGAGGTGACCATACCTATAATATTCTAAATAGGAACCATGGAATATATGTGTATATTCAGTTATTCCTCTCCCTGAGATATAAGCTTGTGTGAAAGTATTTGTTTCCTGATAAGACATACAACTGATGCTAACTCACAATATATCTTATTTTTTCTCATCTCAATACTCAAGTTAGTGATATACAATCCCCATTTAGCTGAATATTTTGTGGTGTGTGAAACAGATTCTTTATAACATCCATTTGATAGTATGCTTTTTAGTAATATCTCTGTGGGTAGATATATTCAATTCTTATCCTTAAATGTCCTGAATTTAACCTTTGTTTCAGAATCAAACATTCCCATAGGTAGGAAAGACTCTCTGTTTACCTGGCTCTTGTGTTGGAGTCAGAGTAAACAACCATTGATACTTTCAACCTTAGTGGATAATAGCATATTGTGATAGTTCGAGAGGTTTGTTAGTTCATTACACTCCACAGGATTTTGGGTAAACTTTCAACCAGTGAATTTCCCGTCTCATCATTGTCTTTTAGTTAGATGTGATGTCTCAGTATTTGAAGGTCTAATGTCTCATCTGGCTGTCTGTTTAACTTTTGTATATGCATTCTCCCCGACCCCAATATACAAATAGTATTTGTTGACAGTCCAAACAGTCTTATTGTCTTGGAAAAAGCTCACTTCACTCATTATGTACATTTCTTAGCTTGAGGGTCCTTTGAATTTTCAACCAAGACAAGTTAACCCTTAACAGATGGCTGGGCTGGTTGACTGTCATAAGTAAGGTTATGTCTTGATAAATAATTCTAAAAAGTCCACAACAAGCCTGATCGTGTACGTAGTAAGAATGTGGTCCTAGTTATAAAGCTGGCACAGGGGAACATTTGTATTGGATCTTTTTAAGGCCTTGAGAGAAATTTTTAAAATTGAGGAACACCCCAGTCCAGTTCAGCTCCCACAAACACAAATGGTCTACTAAGGTCTTCCCTTAATTTTGGTTTGATTTTATCTACAAAGGATGAGCATATGCCGCTCAGACAAGATTATTAAAAAAAACTGCCGCAGAAGAAAAAAGGTCCAGCGTCTCACGGCCCTTCCTTTTCAGCCCATAAGCATACTTTTCTTGGCCAAAGCACCTCAGACGAGGGCAAATCTCCAAAGTCCCCCATGGTCCAAAGCACCAGGCATCCCTGGCCATCCAAGCCAGTGGGTAAGCCCTCCATCAACTTGGAACTCAGTCTACCTTGACGGATAAGGATCTGTGGGCCAAGGAGCAATCCAGTCTACCTATCAATGTTCTAGAGCTTTGGACAATTTGGCATCCCTTGGACAGGCCTTCCTCAGGGGACAGTCTTGAATACATTCAACATTGTTGTATGCCATAGCAGAGGCATACAACAATCATCAGGGGGGCACAAAGTTCAAATGCTGGAAGTGGCTCAAATCCTATATTCCAGGAAAAATGTTTTGGCCATGTCTGCTGTTCACAAAGAAGTGGAAAGGGATACAAGGTGTGCCCAAAGCTTTACACTATGGGGCACAACCTGGGTAGAAAAGCTTGTGTTGTGCCTGCATGCTGCACAGTGGAACCTTTGCTTCTCTGGGAAGAAGCAGTGATGTCTTGCTGAGTCAGAGTCAGACTCCTGTTTGAGAGCTCTGGTTCTAAGAGCTGTGTTTGACCTTTGCTCACTGTGGGGAAGCAGTGCTCTCTCTGGAGAGATCCGACTCTGCAGTTGCTGGCAGGAGACATGCTTTTCTACCCAGGCTGTGCCTGCTTTAGAAGTAAAATGAACTGTAACACATTTTTACACCCTGTTCCAAATTATTATGCAAAATCTATTTGTGTCACAAAGATTAATTATTTTGTTTTTCAGTTTAACTCATGGATGGCATTGTGTCTCAGGGCTCTTTTGATCACTGAAAACAATCTCGGACACCTGTGATAATTAGATTGGCAGGTGAGCCCAATTTAAGGAAAACTACTAAAGGAGGGTGTTCCACATTATTAAGCAGAGCACCATTTTCAAGCAATATGGGGAAGAAAAAGGATCTCTCTGCTGCCGAAGAGAGTGAAATAGTTCAATGCCTTGGCCGAGGTATGAAAACATTAGATATTTCACAAAAACGTAAGCGTGATCATCGCACTATTAAGAAATTTGTGACTGATTCAGAGCACAGATGGGTTCGTGCAGATAAAGGCACATTGAGGAAGATTTCTGCCAGATCCATGCATCGGATCAAGAGAGCAGCTGCTTAAAATACCATTACATAGCAGCAAACAGATATTTGAAGCTGCTGGTACCTCTGGAGTCCCGTGGACATCAAGGTGTAGAGTCCTCCAGAGTCTTGCAACTGTGCATAATCCTTCTATTCGGCCACCACTAACCAATGCTCACAAGCAGAAATGGCTGCATTGGGCAAAAAAATACATGAAGACTAATTTTCAAACAGTTTTGTTCACTGAGTGCCGTGCAACCCTGGTTGGTCCAGATGGATGGAGTAGTGGATGGTAGGTGGACGGCCACCCTGTTCCAACAAGGCTGCGACGTCAGCAAGGCGGTGGTGGAGTCATGTTTTGGGCTGGCATCATGGGAACAGAGCTGGTCAGCCCCTTTAGGGTCCCCAAAGGTGTAAAGATGACCTCTGCAAAGTATGTGGAGTTTATGACTGACCAATTTGTTCCCTGGTACAGAAGGAAGAACTATGCTTTCTGTAATAAAATCATCTTCATGCATGACAATGCACCATCTCATGCTGCAAATAATACCTCTGCATCAATGGCTGTTATGGGGATAAAAGGAGAGAAAGTCATGGTGTGGCCTCCATCCTCCCCTGACCTCAATCCTATTGTGAACCTTTTGGATGTAAACTCAGATCTTTTGCTTGAGGATGCTCCAAACAGCAGCTCTGGGAGGCTGTTCTGACATCTTGCAAACAAATTCAAGCAGAAACTGTCCAAAAACGCACAAGTTCAATGGATGCAAGACTTGCGAAGCTGCTATCAAATAAGGGGTCCTATGTTGCAATGTAACATGACCTGTTAAAATGTTTAAAAAGTTTGATTGAAATAGCTTTTGATTTCAGTAAATGTGCTGCAAACACAACAAATGACAATTTCCAGTTCTTTACAACCTATCAAGTGTTTTGAAACTTACTGTGCGTAATAATTTGGAACAGTGCATTGGAAGATTTTTTATGTTTAACAAAAATACTGTTATTAGGAGGTTTGTTCAATAAAATTTGAATTGTACTCTTAATAGTTGATAACATGAGAATTATGCTGACTGTTATTTACATCAATTATTTAGGTAAATGAGAAAAATATCATTTTGCATAATTTGGAACAGGGTGTAGATGCATCTTAGCACATTTTACAATGCCCCTCAAGTGTGTGATTTTAAAGACTAAATTCACCTTTTGAAAAATAATAAATGCATGTTTTTTGCAGGTAAAAAAAAGTGTGTTTTTTTTTCTAAGCAGAGCGTGGTTGCAATCTCAGCGACCTGAAGTCTCGCAGCATAGCTGTCTGCCTGTACTTTGTATGAGCAGGCAGTTACTTATGAGCAAGTGGACTGCAAGAGTGCTTACAATGGCATAAAACTGTGAATAAAAAATGTAGCCAGAGCCGTGCATGGCTGTGCTGGTTTCAAATTGTGACAGCGGGTACAGGGAGAGGAACCCTTGCCCTCTGTCACAGAGAGGGGGGTGGGGTTATGGAGAAGAGGCTGCAGATGCTAGAACATGTTCCAAAGTGAACTTTTATTTTAATGCTTGTTCATATATGTTCCCTTTGGTTTCATCCAGAGCCTGTTCACCACAGCAATGCACATTAACAACTTGAAGACTGGCATGTTTTAGCGCTTACACTTTGCATACCAATTACTCAGCCATGTGATACTGAACCCAAATGAATTTTATATCCTTTTTTGAAACTGAACCTTCTTTTTGTTGTATTTTGAAAAAAAAAAATTTTTCACTAGTTTCCGTTGTAAAGTTTTGCAAATAATCATCTTTTAGCATTTAGCACTTGAACATGAATTCATTTAAATGGCCAGAATACATTATTCTTTTGGCCAATAGAAAGAATGAACACCCAATGCTTGATCTAGTTAAATGCATTCTGCCTTAAATGCTACTGCCAGAAGGAAAGATGTCTAGGAGAGATAGAAAAACATCCAGCATGCATGAGGCCTAAGAAAAAAGTAAGCTAATTATAAAACTGATGGCAGCAACATATCTCAAAAAGTTGGCTGAGATAAGTGGGTCTAACAAAGAAGAGCTAGAAATACATTTTGCAACTAATTAGGGTAATTTGCAACAGGTCAGTAATATGATTGGGCATAAAAAGCGTGTCTACGGCCCCTTTCACACAATCAGGTCTGCTTGTCCGTTTTGCTGGTGGACTGGATCAGAACCGCATTCACCTCTATGGAACGGCATGTGTAAACTGACTTGTTCATTTACACCGCCTACGTCCAATCCAATCTCATCTGCTAAAAAGAAACAGAAGGGGATCTGTTATACTGCACTATGGGAGTGTTCTTTGTTTCCTCCTAAGGATAGAAATCTTTTACCTCCACTACTCTTAAAGGGACCGATCCTTAGCTCTGGTTTGGCACACTATTGAAAGTCTACAAGTGTCTAATTACTACCATATGGCTGTTAATTAATTGGAAAAGTGAAGAATGTGATACCCATTTGATATTACAAAGTGCATTTTCATTGCTCTGAGGCGACACAAACCGCATGATATATATTACTTCACTTGATGGTGTTTGGGATATTAGCACAGGAATCATTGGAAAAGCTTTATTGATGATTATTATTGATGATTTCACTTGTATGGACTTATTTATGTACATTTGAATTGAGGAATACAGTATTCTTTCTTTGTTTTATGTTCATTTATTTAGCAGCGCAGCATCACTTGCTTATATACTGTATAAGGCTTGCACAGATCCCGCTATGATGAAGATGGGGGGGCGGCTTGTAATGTGACCTTCAAGTATGGTGCTCTTCAGACGCCTCTGTGAGTCTACAAGTTCCTCAGGGTCTTCTTGGCTTCATCTGGCCTGGCTCCCTCCTTTACTTTATTCAGGGGGGGATTAGTCTGTGTCTGCGTCAGATTTGACTTAAAAGACAAAGTCCATAAGCATATTTCTCTGCCTTCTCCTCCAGAACTTGCTTACTTTGCTTAGAGCTGCTTCTGCAGACTCAGCTGGGGATAATAAAGAATGCAATCTATCCTTTTTGAATGATTTTCTGGCTGGGGAGGTTCAGTCTGCTAAGCGTAAAGCAGAAAGTTCTCAACCTGACAAAACCTTTCTAGTACACTTGATACTTCAACCTGTTTTGTATGGCGACTGGTCAACTCTTGAAAATCTATTTTTTCCTTCCAAGCATTTTCTTACACAATACCCCATTGAGGAGGTTTTTATTAAGAAGTGAACCTAATCCTTCTTGCCGTAACAAAACACTGACTATTCCTGTTGACATCCCAGTGCCCAAGGAGTGGTTTAACTAGAGACTGAAAACACTGTCCAAGACCCTGTTCTGCCCAACCTGCCCTGCCATGCAACCTCTTACTGTTGCCATATTCCTCTGCCAAAGCTTAGGGGTATGGACCAAGGATGTGACTAAAACACCCAAGTTGATCAAAACTGGATCTCAATTGGAGCTTCTGAAAAAATAAAAGATAGATATGTTCACCCTTAGAGACAGTTTCAAAAGAACTCCATCATGAGTTTCAAGCTTTCAAAAGCTAATAAGAAAATGAGTGATTCTGGACCACAAAAGTAACATACTCTCACCAAACATCCCTATCTATGTTATCTAAATGATATCCTGCTCAAAGTCTGTTCAATCTCATAGTTAGTGCTGTGCACACAACAGGGTAATGGAACAAGTAGAGTCTTTCAAATAGAAACAATCACTTTGCACTTGAAGAAATCTGTGCAACAGACAGTCCTTTTAAAGTCTCATAGGCATTTCATTTGGCTGCAATAACTGCACAATCTTACATATACTTTTCCCTATGTGGGATGTACTACAGAGTCCAACATGTCTCCTTTCACATATATACAAACTGCAGTTTTTTCAAGGCTATTGGCACACACCTGAGCAGCATAAAAGTGTTACTAAACCCAGGACCCTGCTTTCACTATATCTGGTCTCCACAACACACAGAACAAGGAATTGCATACCTTTTCTGATCAGCAGTATATAGCAGTTTTGTGACTTCTATCAGTGTCTGACTGAGCACTGGTCAGTCTTGTAGGAGGAGTTTTCATTCGCTTCTGACTGTCCTTGGAGGCTGCATGACCCCTAACGCCCTGTCTGGACAGCGCTGATTGGCCTGTGCTGATCACATGCACCCCCCCCCCCCAACAAAAAACAAAAAAAAAAAAAAACCTTCTAGCAATACATAAAAAAACAGCATGTGAAGACTTGCCACTGCTGCTCTGTACTATGGCAGATGGACTGGGACTGTGGAAGAAAGGGAGGATCAGAGAAGACAGGAACAAACAGCCTTTTCACACATTAACATCTTCGGTTCCACAGTAAGTATAACAAGCATGCTTTACTCCATATACAGATTGAGTTTATGGTTGTTGATTTAGTAACACTTTATTGTCTTCACATCTACTAGAAGGGTGCACTGTAACATTTAATAAGTCTTCAAAGTACAAACATTTACCTCCCACATGGAAGTTGCCTGGGTTACCCTCCAGATGGATCCATACCTCATTGTCAAAGTCCATGGCTGTCCCATTCCCTGTACAGACTCAGCCTTTGTGGACTCTTCTGCTCTCCATGCCACTCTCTCACACTTCCTCCTCATCAGACCAAATACCCTCTCTACTCCTGCTGCTGCTGACTGATCCTCACTTTAAACACTCTCCAGGGTTGGTGATAATGCAAAAATCAGAAACACTTCCATTCGAATGGTAAAACCAACTAACTTTTTTTTTTAAAAAATGCTAAGAAACCTCAAAAAAGCTTGAAACTCTCTCAAACCCAACAAATTTTGACAACTGACCACCTTCATCATCAGGGGAGAGCTGAGATCTTTAACTACTTTTTATCCCTAAGGTGTTTAATTCTATTCTATCCATTAGCGCCTCATTACCGCATCCCATCAAATAATTTACTTAAAGATAGTACATCAAATCTTATTTTATAACTACATATCTCAAAAAAAAAAAATAATTCAAATGTATAAGTTAAGGCTTGTAAACAACAACTCACATTATCTCCAACCCCCTCTCCACTTCACTTGAACTTGTTGGATTGCTGCAAACTTTCTAAGAGAGTAGAGTCATTCTTGTAACATGTTAGCAATAGTTAAATTTTGCATGTAACAGATTTAAAAGTGTCAATATTTTTGCATTTATTGGTGGCGAGTTTTCACACAAAGCACATCCTAAATCCCTTTGCACCCGAACAAAAAAGTTCTTTGGGTATGTTTTTTTTGTCCACCAGTTTTTTCACAAGGATATTAAGAGTAGGGGCCTTCTTGAAACAAAACTTAGGTTTAGAAGGCAGTATAGATTTCAACACAGGGTCTGTCCTCCAAAAAAGACAGTATTTACTGATGACTTTGGTGACCCTCACAGACTGTGGCCTGATTCCTGTCCAAAAATGGTAACTTATCTTTTAGACATTTTCCCTGTTTGCATTGAGAACAAAAGTGTACGCCTCATCAATTTTTGCTTCAAACCTACCAGCTGTTCCATAAAAACTTGATTACTGCAATTCCGCCAAAAGCTCAGGAGTGCCCTTTATGGATAAACTTGTTAGTCTGTCTCTTTCTGGAAGATTCTGGTTGTAATTTCACTGTTGTCTATCCTAATAGTGAGATCTAGAAAACTGACCTCTGAATTGCCGTAAATGGATGAAAATTCCAGGTTTCTCTCAAGGTTAATAAGGGTACTTATAAACTCTTGTAACCCCTTCCAGAGGCACCCCAGCTGAACAGGCAGTCATCTATACAGTACTCTCAAAGGATCAGCTCTGTTCCTAATCTTGGGTGAATAAATGTCTGCTCCCAAGCCCTCATAAAGGGTGCAAATGTGAGCCCTTGAATTAAAAGGTTCATACCTGTTGCTTCATACTACTGTGGTGATGGCTTTGTGAATATCATACATTTCATATCCAGAATGAGTATATTGAGTCTATTGTCCATTCATATGCGGAGGACTCTTTGGCTTAAAGTGGTTCTAAAGCCTGAAGGTTTTATACCCTAATGCATTAAGGTAAAAAAATCTTCAGTGTATTGCTCCCCCCCCCAGCTGGGGGGGAGCAATACACTGAAGATTGAGATCGGGCTCAGGTAAGCTGGGGGAGCTTACCTGAGCCCGATCTCGATCCAGCAATGTGTGAAAAAACAGTGCCTCTCCTGGCTGGCTCCTTCTCATTGGAAAGAGAGGCAGTGGTGGGAGCCATTGGCTCCTGTTAATCACAGCCAATGAGGGGGGTGGCGAGGGTGAGCGACGCTCTGTGTCAATGGGTACCCAGAACCAGTGAGGGAACAAGCACATAGATTGCCTCCATAGGAAGCGGTTTGCTGTAGAAGCACTGGTCATGGGGGAGGAGAGGACAGTAACTGCAGGGAAGAGGAGGACCGGGGCTGCTCTGTGCAAAACCATTGCACAGAGCAGGTAGGTATAACATTTTTATTACTGAAAAAAAATGTGAAGCTCTACAATCACTTTAAGTCTTGGTCTGCAAAATAACAGTGCAAAAAATGCCTACTTCTTATGCCCTTTGATGGATGAGTGCCTTCTTGGACAAATTTATCAAGGGTGTTAGTTGAAAAAAGAGCCACCCTTTTGCCCCAAAAGAAACATAAACCTCAAGCTGGGAAACCTCTTACATCTGTGGCTTAAAACAACTAATTGTATTCCTCCCAGACCTCTATATCCAAGTCTGAGACTTGGTTCCACTGAAAACCTTGGACTCCCAAGTCTACCAGGCCTGTGACCAAATCCTCTGCAAAGTTGGGCCATTCCCTGATTGTACAAAGTGGGGGTTTAGTCTGTTAACCTTTGCAAACACGTGGACTGAAAGCATATTTGTATCATGAGTAAAGAATATGGTATCCAGAGGCTACAAGCTAGAATTCAATCTCTGCCTCAATCTTGCGTTATGTTTCAAACATGCCAACTTCTCTACAGGCTAGCAGACCTCCAGCTACTGTGGCACACTACCTCTTACAGGGAGTCATTGCCATGATCTCCTAAAAGGAAAGGATTATTGGCTTTTACTCATATCTATTCACTGTTCTCAAACTAAAAGTGCTCCATTCTACAGCATAGATGTAAAAGCAGTTCATGTTTTAATGTTTGAGTGCAAAATTCTTAAAGTATGCCTAGTGTTCAGTGATTGCCTCCCTCCATCTGCAGATTTTCTGGTCTCTCTGGACATCAAGGATGTTTACTTTCATGTCTTCATCTTTCCAGCGCATCAATGCTACCTGTGTCTTATTGTGGGCACTCAACACTACCACAATAGTCTTTCCACTGCAGCATTCATCAAGGTGCTATCACAACTTCCAACTGGCTCACAGAATGTTCCCATAGTGAACGACCTCCTGACTGATACATGTGGAAGCTGGAAATCACTGACCACAGTGTAGAAACAAGAAACTCTGGCTTAGTGCACTTTCTGACCCAGCAGTTGATGGGTACTGAGAGTTAAAAGCAAGAGGGCAGACATAGCAAGGATTTTAAAAGGAAGCTGAAGAAGTAAAGGACTGAAGATGAACAGCTCTTGAAGATCAGAGTAGAACAGGGGGGGTAGTGTCTGGCCCAGGGGGTGTAGGAGTACTCACACTGTCCTGTCAGAGTAGTGGGTTGGTAGTTGCTTTCAGGCCTTTCACTGGGCTGGCTTCTTCCCTGCTGCTCAGGATATCCTCCCTAGGAGACTTTGGGCAGCAGAGATCCTCCTGCCCAGTAACCAGCCTGTAGGTAGGCTACCCTCCCTAGAACCCCTCCCAAGCTCTAAACTCCATCCTTCCTTTCAGTCCATTTTCCACCTGACTCCCCTTTCTCTGCAGGCTTTGTCATATTTGAGGGTTACCCTGGTCACCATGCCCAGCCTCCTGCTAGGGGCTTGGCCAAGGTTCCTCAAATATGCAGATCTGGGCCTCCTCCAAAGGTGGGAGGGCTCCAGAGGCCCTGACCCATAGAACCTCCCAGCCTGTCCTGAGGTGAACTCCTGCCTCACTCCCAGGCTGACTCATCCCCAGGCTGCTACTCAAAACAACAAACCTAGCTAACCTAGGGGGCATTACATATAGAACAGGGAGAAAGCTAAATCATGCAGGAGTGTATCATAGATGAGAGGGAGGCAGAAGGAACAGATTGAGAAGATTAGATACTCCAAGCAATGAGACAATTCCAGTGCTGACTTCTAAAGCTTCAAGAACCAGCCAAACCTTTGTGGAATCTGAAGAACTTTTTGAATATTGACTGAGAGCATCTGAGTAGGAGTTTGTCCAGATATTCCACTTTGGGAATAACCTGTGAGTGTAGCAGAAGTAGACGTGATGATAGCACCGTGATGAATACTTGAGTTGCAGCGGAAAGACCATAGTGGTAGTGCTGAGTGCCAAAACAAAACACGGGTAGCGTTGATGCACTGGGAAGATGGAAATAGGAAAGTAAGCATTTTTTTATGTCCCCACAGGCCAGAAAATCTTCAGATGGAGGGAAGCAATCACCCCAAGATAAGACTCTCAATGTGTTCTCTGCCGCTTTACTCCAATACTCCCTCTTCAGTTCCCAACAACTCCCCTTCCGCCTTCCCAATCAGCTCCATCCTCCTTCCGTGATCAAGGCACATTCTCTTGCTTCACTCTCAGCTCTTCATTCATCCACCATTAGTTCCCATGCTGCAGTCCCTCCTCTATCAACTGCCATCAGAAGTGAAGAAAAAAAAAATCATGGCTTGGAAGGCAGAGAGTGGAAGTAGTAGCAGTAGATCATGGATAAGGGGGAATAGAGAGAAGCCATGTAGGAACTGTTCTGCTAAGCCACAATACTAGTATTTCAGGACTCCGAGGTCAGCGATGGCATCCTACATATTTCCCTCAGTGCAGGTGTCCTTCGATCTTTATTAGCCTTCTTCAATGTCATTGTGAAGGAAAGGCACATTCTATCACATTGCAAAAAGCCTGATCTAGTATTTTAGTTCTGCCTCTGAACCAGTATTTTAGTTCTGTAACCTTGTTGTCACTAGATGGCAGTGTTTAGATGCAAACCAACCAGCTGAATATGATATTCGAGTCATTAATCACTTTGGCAGTGTCATTTTCTGGGAAGTTTCTGTATAATTCAAAGGCACCAGATAAACAAGCTTCCACAGTACTTTTTGGTTTTAATGTGTTAACTAATGCAGCCTCAACAGTGGTGTGCAGCAAGTGTGAGCATTGTCAGATAAAGAGCAATGTTTGAAGGTTACACAGGTGCCCACAATCACACGGATGTTGAAACAAGTTGAAAAAGCACAAATAGAGATATATTTCCAAGCACTGAGCAAGGACAAATAAAAGCAAATATGAGACAGAGCCGTATTTGTTTCTTGGCAATGCTGAAAGTAGCGGGTCACTGCTTCATGGGGTATGATGGGACTAATGGAACAAAGGTTACGTGGATTTGTATTCGTTTAGTATTGTTGGGCAATATGGCCAAATATCAATATGTTTTATAACCTTTAAATACAAATGTCATGAAACCACTGCAACTCCCCGATAAGTGTGCTGCTTGCTAGTCCTCATTGTCAGCCCCCATCCAGGCACAACGCCATTTCATTTGATGGGATTAGGAGTAGAACTGTATGTTACATGTAACAAGATAGTAGTCTGTGCCCTGGTTCACACCGGTGCGACTTCAGGTGCGAAATACGATTTACAAATCACACCCGAAGTCACATCTAATGTATTTCTATGGCAGTGCAATTTAAAAAATAGTTTATGCACTACTTATTTCTGATTTCATTGTGACTTGCATCGACTTCTTTTAAATGAAGTTGCAAGCCACAGTAGGGTTGCCACTCAGGGCTGCTGTTAGAAACCACGGGGCCCCAGACAGACCGGTCCCCCCGCAAAAAAACAATATATAATAAAGGCATGCGCTAAATAAAATATATATCCATATTATTAAATGTCCATAATTAATCTGTGCAACATAATTAAGTGTCCATAATTAATTTGTGTAAAAAAAATTTTTTTTAGATGTATATCACTCTGTGAATTCATATATCAACATAATTAAATATCCATAATTAATTTGTGAAAATTCAAAATCAAAAATTTATAATAAAAATATGTATCTCCTCTGTGAATTCATAAAATTGTGAATAATCCACCACCAGATAAATTAGATGGACTCACCAAAGCTCTATGCTGCTCAAATTATAGAACAGCAATAGCGCTTTTGCTCTGGGAGCAATGGGTAAACGGTATCCAGGTGTCAATTGTAGTAACTTTTCAATCACATCCAGGTAAATACTAATGGTAATCGGATTTCATTGAAATAATCAACACTCTACAGCCATAGATCTCATGATGCATCTCTCCATTAACTCCGTATCTCCATATATGAATCTCACTCAGGGACAAAGGAAAAAGAATGATGGTGCAGTACGTTTTAAACACATGTAAATTTATTTAAAATGCCAAACAACTCACAAGAGAGGTGTCCAGACAGACACCAGCTTCACCAGCAATATCCAGCACTGCACTGATAATGATCTCCGCTCACCGTGGATCACCTCCGACACACACTGCCAAAAGAGGGTCCTGAAGTCAGCATCAAGTAGGCCACGCCCAACGTGTTTCATCACCACAACGTCATCAAGGGGCAGTCAAGGCAACCCTTGGTGATGTCGTGGTGATGAAACGCCCCCAGGCAATAGGGGATCATGGGGCCCCTGTGTCTTTGCCCACACTCAAAGCACACTCAAAAAAGCCTATAAAAAGGTACCAGGAGCATTTCATGGGGCCCCCTACTGACCCCGGGCCCTCGGGCAGTGCCCGAGTGTTTACAGTCATGATCAGGGGCGGACTGACCATTCAATGTCTCCCTTTATTTACATCACAGCATGTTTTCCAAAACTCGCTTGAGCAGCACTAGGGTTGTTGGTTCGAATCCCAAGCATGACACTACCTGCCCAGAGTTTGCATGTCCTCCCTGTGCCTGCCTGGGTTTTTTCCCACACTTCAATGACATGCTGGGAGGTTAACTGGCTCCTGTCTAAATTGTCCCTAGTATGTGTATGTATGAATGTGAGTTAGAGACCTTAGATTTTACGCCCCTTGAGGGCAGGGACTGATGTGAATGTACAATATGTATGTAAAGTGTAGTATAAATAGTCAGAGCTATATAAGTACCTGTAATAAATTAAATAAAAATAAAACTCATGTTCTAGTGACCAGGTACACATGCATAAATAATACTGCCATTGTATCTAAGAAGAAGGTAGTCAATTACAATGCAGAAAAACCAATCAGCTTCCAGGTTTTATTGTCAAATTCTAACTGAACAAGCTGAAGTTAGAAGCTGATTGGTTACCATGCACAGCTGCACCAGATTCTGAGTATACCAGTTTTAGTAAGTCCTCATGCACACAGGACGTTTTTACAGCTGCAGTTTTTGGCTTTTGACGTTTTTTTTTAAACCGCTAGTAAACCCCCCCCAGCATGTTATCCTATGTGTTCATACATGCATAGACTGTAATCAATGTTTTTTGGCTGGAAAAAAAAACCCCAGGACTAGTGGGTTTCAGAGGAGTTTTTTAGTTGTAAAAATGCTCTAATGCTGAAAAATGCAGCAAAACATGGTAAAATGCGGTAAACCGGCGCAAAGCAGCATTTTTGGACTTTTTGTTTACCCCCCCCAAAAAAAAAAAAGCAGGAAAACTCCTCTAAATGCTAATGCAAAAATGCTAAAAAAAGCCGAAAAACTCAAATTTTTAACGTGACTTTACACAGCTAACATTACCAGTGTTATCAAAACACCCCGTGTGAATGATGACTACATCCCCCTCTTTGTGTCTTATTAGTCCATTGGCCTCATTATTGATAGGGATAGCTGCAAATTCTCTTATGTCTTGCCAATACCAAGGGGCCCCAGACAGAGTTCTGCTCTCAAGGCCCCTCTTGCATGTACAGGTGAGCAGTGCCTAAGTTTGCAGCCGTGCCCCTTGTACATCCTCTGGAATGACAGATGCTGACTGTTTTTCTGTTAGACATTAAGCCCGTCTCCATATAAAAGGACATACTTTCCTTTGACACTACTAGGTATTCTGCACCATCTCTCTTCACCCAGAAGCACAAAACCTATTTAAGAATGGGCAGTTTTTCACATATCTCACAAGCTACAGTCACAGCCTGATCATCTGAGCCCTAGTTTCCAGTCCTGATCAGTAGTACTCCAATGCTACTTGATCTAAATAAATATTCTGTCCTCTTTTCCACTCAAGCACCTGTGGAGTCGTTCAGCAGGGAATCTCCAACATCTGTATTTCTACATTTTGGAAGCTACTGTCTTGGAAATTCGCTTTAACGAATTTCTCCTTACCGTGAGTACTCGCAGTTGGATGCGCAGAAATCCCCCATAAAGCTGTGCGAATCTCGCTTACCACGACTGCAGCTAAACTACACGATTCCTGCCCATCCAAATACTTTGGTTCTGTTGAAATGCAGGTGATTGGAGCTCCGTTACCCTAGAATGATCACACGACACTCTAAGGCTGGTTACAATCCACATAAGGGCTGATTTTAGACCCAGCTCTCTGTTTTATTAAAAATACACACATGCCCCCCACATGAATAGAGTCAATCCCCTCCCACCGAACAATGCAATGGGGATTGCCTATACAGAGGATGTACATTCCAATTGGAGCATAGCCTTTGCTATTATCTATCACTGGTCCTCCCCCATGAGTCTTCTGAGGTCAGCAGACTTCCTCCCCTTCCCCCCTATGAGCCATCTGAGGTCATATTTCCTGTCCTACTAGCTTCTATTGGTATGCAAAATTCTCTGCACAAGCACTCCCTAAAAATATCAGTCTGTACCTGGATGGGCCCGATACGATCTTTATTAAAACACATCCATCCGAGATACAGTTCAGATTAGTAATGGGTTGTAAGATATGCATAAGCCTACACACGGAGTTCACACCGCTTGCGCATTGCGTTATGAAGCCCATGTGGTACCATGCTGCTGATATGTGGATACAGGCCCACGGTCTACTGACAGCAGCATTCGCATGGAATGCCGTGGTGGTATACACGCCGGTCTATAAGCGCAGATCTGCCATCTCATCCATTACCAAGCTGAGTACTGTAATACATACATTGTACATGCGCATGGCCCAATTGCAGCCTTCAGAGCTTTAATTAAGCCACACGAGAGACATATGAATAACACGAATATATGACACATTTAAAGTTCGACCAATAATACAAAATTTCCATGACATTCCCTCCTGTTTTATCATATTCTCCTCGTGTCCCTTCTTGATCTTCTTCAGCTTGATGGGTGTAGTCTCAAACTTCAAAGAGTTCCTGTAGTTGTCCCTGAGAATAAAGCTCCACGGGGTACCTGAAACAACAAGACCCGACGCAGACTCGACGCAAACAGGCTTGATTGAAGCGATGATCCTCAAGAGCGTTGGAACCTTCACTACAGGAAGGCTCTTGCAAAAACCACAAACAGACTTGTGGTATGAATAAAGCTTGTGATCCCACGGTGGTCTGGGGAGATCCAGCAATAGATTCTCAAATTGTCCCTGCAGACGGGGCCACACAAGGCTGGTCTCGACCCAGACAGTTTTCCAAATCGCAGACACAAACAATGATGAGGCTTGAAGCTTGCTTGAAGGTCTTGGAGAATGTGGTCTTCAGAGAGATAAATTAGAGGGAAGCCAGGACGTAATCTGTAGAGAAGGTGGTTGGTTGGTGAGGTCTTCCCCCGATCAGTGGTTGGAGTGGGATCCCCGGAGCGGGCATGGAGATGTGGTCGTCTGCCCGAGCTTGGCTTACACGGTCGATGAGGCAACAGGAACATCTCACCGCGGCATATAAAAGGCAGATGAAAAAGAGAAGCATCAGGATATACACTCCCACTTCCTTCAACCAAGATCCGATGGAGAACAGGGAATCTCCCAATCCTCCCAAACCCTTGAACGGATTCCAACCCTCACTAGCTATAGCTCTAGCTTTTCCCTGTAGTTCACTAACTTTGTCCATATGGGCCTGGACCTTGTCATCGGTGTCTTCTATCCAAGTACAACAATCCTCTCCGATGAACTCACAGAACCCCCCTTTGGCGGCTAAAAGATAATCAAGGGCCATCTTCTCCTGAAGCACTAAAATTCCCATCTGCCGTTGTTCTTGGGCAATTTCTCTGACAGCCTCTACGGTCTCGTTAAACATACTATCCACGATGACAGAAAAATTGTTCAGGCGCTTCATAAGTTCTATTCCCCATCCTGTCTATGAGGGGAACCAAGCCCATGCCTGGTCGCCCTCAGAGAACAGTTCCCTGCGAACTCTCCCTGCCATCCTTACCTTCTTGTGGACCATCAACTCTTCATGGTCCATCACTACATAGGATGCGGGGACTAGCTTTATGAGGGCACACGAACCTTTCGCGTTCTGGGGGAATGTTCTATAGGCTGCCGAACCACACAGAAAATAGTATGGACCTGTCAGAGCAGAACAGGAGGAGTTCCTCGTTCGGCCTCTGGTACTGAGCAACAGTTGCACAGACTGGGGGATTGCTCCCTCAGTCTGCACATCACATCCGTCCTTCCAACACACGTGGTCTGGTCGGTCAGTGTGGTTACTCAGAAGGGAAGTCTGGTTAGTCAGATTGACAGTTATACCTCCCTCGCAGGTGGTAATCCCAACAAACTTGTTACCTGTGCCAAAGCTGATGTTAAAGCACACCTGAGGGCTGCCTAGCTGCCCAGTTACCCATAATGGACTGGTGAGGGCCCTACAGGAGCTAGAGCTAATATTGGTGCTGAAACTGATGTTACCTGCTAAAAATGTGTCATTAAGTTCTACCGATAAATGTCTACGTGGGGGCTGACCAGGGGTCCCTTGCTTTTTCATGCCGACGCGGATGTCATATAGGGCATGAACAGCGGCCATTGCGGACATGTGATGACTGGGTGGGGGCTTAGAGCATACCCAACAGTTGGTTTTGTTGGCGGTTCTGGCTAAACGCAGGTGCATTTTAAATAAAAGGTTGGGGTATCTGCCATCTTTTCCTCCGTTCACACACATGTAAGACATACAAACAAAAAGAAAAAGGAAAATGACACCCCTCATTCTCTGGTGTAGCTGAGAAGCTTCTTGCAGTGGCTTGCGTGCACCCAGTTGTCTCGTCCCTCGAGTTTGAGTGAGGTAGGTGTCGTCAGCTGGACTTGGTATGGTCCGGTGAACCGTGGCTCGAGTCCGGTTCTTTGATGTTTCTTTAGGACGACCCAATCACCTGGCTCAATAGAAAGAACACCTGTTATTGTATTAGGATCGGGGAGCGATTCGCGAACCCGATGGTGTATCTTCTGCAGCTCCCGTTGCAGAGATTGCACATAACCTGTAAGCTGTGAATGCAAAGACGACAACTGTTGAGGAAAGTACAACCCTGTTTTGGGAGGTCCCCCAAACAACACCTCGTAGGGTGACAGCCCATGTGGTTGCCGAGGGGCATTCCGGATGGAATAGAGGGCAATGGGGAGACACTCAGGCCAAGGTTTTTTTGTATCGGCCATGATTTTGGAGATCCTGTTTTTAAGGATTCCGTTGAGACGTTCAACCTTACCGCTACTCTCGGGGTGATACGGGGTGTGTAGCCCTTGGTTGATGTGAAGGGCTTTACATACCTCTGCAAAGAT
This sequence comes from Staurois parvus, assembly GCF_062004578.1. Taxonomy (NCBI): domain Eukaryota; kingdom Metazoa; phylum Chordata; class Amphibia; order Anura; family Ranidae; genus Staurois; species Staurois parvus. Next base: position 656,932 of record NW_028318824.1, on the reverse strand, counting down.
CTGTCCAGTGAAGTGTGACCCCCTATCGGACTCGATGGTTTCATGTAGACCCCAGCGGCACACAACCTCAGACAGGATTTTCTTCGCCGTGTTACTAGCGTTGGCACATGTGACGGGCCACGCTTCAGGCCAGCCTGAAAACATATCTACACAGACCAAGGCGTATTCGTACGGCCCACTCTTTGGTAACGAGATGTAATCGATCTGGATGCGTTGGAAGGGGCGTTCAGGTTTTGGTGAGTGCCTTTGGGGTATTACTACCGTTCTGCCAGGGTTGTGTAGGGCACAGACTAGGCAAGAAGTTGCAAAGGTAGCTGCAGCAGTACTGAACCCAGGTGCAATCCAATGCTCGTCTACCAACGCACACATAGCCGTCTTTGATTGGTGCCCAGGGTAGTGAGCCAAGTGGGCCATCATGGGGAAAAGGGACTTTGGCAAACACCATCTTTTGTTCAGGCACCAAATGTCATTCGACCCTTGGGAGGCTCCTGCTGCTGTCCATCTAGCCTTCTCCTGCAAACCCGCCTGTGATTGCAGTTTTTTAAACTCGTCTAACGAAACCTCTGAAGGGATGGCCAGCATCAGAACCCCCGTTTCCTGAACCAGTGCACCGGCCTTTGCGGACCGATCTGCCAAAGCGTTTCCACATGCCTCCACACTAGTCTCAGTGGTATGAGCTTTCACCTTAAGAACAGCAATCTCCCGTGGCAGGCCGAAGGCAATGAACAACCTGTCAATCAGTTCTGCATGCTTCACCGGTTTACCTGAACTTGTGAGAAATCCCCTCGCTTTCCAGATGGGACCAAAGTCATGTGCAATACCAAACGCGTACCTCGAATCCGTATAAACATTAATCCTCTGACCTTCATGTAACTCACATGCCCTGGCCAGTGCCCACAGCTCAGCTTCCTGAGCTGACATATGTGCGTTCAGAGAGCCCTTTTCTACAACGTCACTTTCCGTCGTGACCGCGTAACCAGTGTGTGGCTTACCGTCTTGGGTGTAGTACCTGGACCCATCGACAAAAAGATTTTTCGCTTCCGGTATTGGCGTTTCCTTCACTGGGCTGATCGCCGCTGACTCCAGTTCCATCAAAGAAATGCAGTTGTGTCCTTTGGAAGAGAGATTAGTAGTGGACAAAGAAGACATGTTAGTAGAAGAGGTGTTAGTATTGTTAGTCGGGTTGCAAAATTCAGCACTGTCGTTGTTGTCCTCCCCCCTTTCTCGTCTTCCAACACAGGAAGAAGAGAAGCTGGGTTAAGAATAGTGCATCGTTTGATAGAGAGGTTAGTAGGAGTTAGGAGGGCTACCTCGTATTTGGTCAATCTTGCTGCAGAGAGATGTTTAGTTTGGACCTGGTTTAGGATCTCTTGCACCGAGTGCGGAGTGTAGAGTGTGAGGGGTGAATCCAAAACGATGTCACCCACTTTTTGGACAAGGACAGCACAAGCAGCCACTGCCCTCACACAACCCGGGGACCCTTTGATGACTGGGTCCAGAGCGGTCGATAGGTACATGATGGGGCGGTATTTGGTTCCGTGAAGTTGGGTTAGTACTCCGGTTGCATGGCCCTGACTTTCATGACAGAAAAGGTAGAAAGGTAGGTCATAGTTGGGTAGACCTAGGGCTGGTGCTATTGAGAGTTCCTGAGTCAAATCTTGAAGAGTTGACCAGTCGTCATCTGACATTTGAAATGGTGTTTTGGATGTCAGCTCATACAGGGGACCAAGTTTGTCCGAGATGTTGGGGACCCAATCTCTGCAGTAGTTGATAAGGCCGAGGACGGCTCTCAGCTGACGGTGGTTTTTGGGTCTCTTTAGGTCTTGCAATGTCTGCACTCTTTGGGTTGTTAGGTGCCTGGTGCCCTGAGAAATACAATGCCCCAAGAAGATGACTTTTTCCTGGCAGAGTTGTAATTTCTCCTTGCTGGCCTTGTTGCCCGTTGACGCCAGATGGTTGAGTAATGAAACAGTATGTTGATAACAATCCTTTTTAGTGGGACAGCAGAGGAGCAAGTCATCAACATACTGTAACAACACCACCTCTGGATTCATTGGGGTCCACTGATCTAACACGATTTTCAGCTTGCAGCTGTATTCCGAGGGACTGGTTACTGCTCCCTGGGGGAGACGGGTCCAGGTAAGTTGTCGGCCCTGGAAGGAGAAGGCAAAAAGGTACTGACACTGGGGATCCAGGGGTACCGAGAAAAACGCGTTTGACAGATCAATGACGGTAAAAAATTTTGCATTGGGTGGTACGGTTGCCAGCAGGGTGTGTGGATTGGGCACCAAAGGGGCATCACTGATGATGATTTTGTTTACCGCTCTCAGGTCATGTACCAGCCGGTAGGTGGTCGGTTGACCCGGTGCTGTCTTTTTTGCTACTGGGAATAATGGTGTGTTACATGGCGACTGGGTTGGGGTGAGGACCTTTATCTGTAGATAATGGTCGATCTGGGTTTTTAGGCTGTCCATTTGAGCTACACTTAAAGGATATTGTGGTAGTTGTGGTAACACGCTTCCTGGTCTGATGTTGACTGTAGTTGGAGGTACCGGCAAGAGACCCACATCATATTTATCTGCTGCCCAAACTTTGGGGTCAACTTCAGCCAATACGTCCAACTCCAGACAATATGTAGCCTCGGTGAGATAAGGTAGGGCCAACAATGTGCACAGTCTTTCTTCCGACAGGGCACTACTCACCACAACACCCGATGGGGTGAACTCAATGACAGCTTGAATGTCTGACAAGATGTCCGCTCCCAAAAGATTGATGGGGACGTCATCTGAGACCAGCACTGACCTGACAGCCTCAGTGTGCAGACCTAACCTGCAATGGAGTGGTTTGGTGGACTGTAGAGACACTGTTTGACCTGTGAGACCTACCGTCGGTGTGTTTGCCCCTGAGAGGGGTACCTTGCCTTGGATGTCCTGTTTTCGCAAGACTGTTCTGGCTGCACCGGTGTCGATGAGGCAAGGGAGGGGATATTTTAATTCCTCGAGAAAAAGATGGATCTGGGCCGACACCGATTTGCCAACTTCCTATGAGGATTCATAGGAGTTACTTACCATGGTGGTCATAGGGGCGGAGGACTCATCAGGAATGAACTGCCACCGACCTTTAGGTAATTGGGGACAGCTCCTCCTCATGTGCCCCGTTTGGTGGCACTGGAAGCACCTGGGTGGGGGCCTATCCTTCCTGTGACCCAGATCCCTTGGTTTTTCGTGTGGGGTCTGGGACATAAGAACTTTGGCCTTGTCTTGTTTTCTTCTATCCATTTCCCTCTCTATTGCCGCAAGAGTGGAAAGGATAGCAGGGATAGACATCTCATTATATTCGGGTCGGGCCAGAACCAGCCTTTCCCGAATTTTAATATTGATGCCTTCCAAAAATTTGGCCCGCAACAGAATGTGCGTCGCGGTCACCTTTACCCCTTCAGTTGGAGCATCAGGTCCAACTTCCAGATCTGCATCCAGTGCCGTCTGCTTGAGACGGCGCCAGAAGCAGGCGCTTTCCTCATTAGGACCCTGGGTGAGCTTCATCATGTCCGTAGTAGAGGTAGCACCATACATTTCTGGAAGCTTTGCCTTTAGCTGTGTACAGAACTCTTTGCCCCCTGAAGTCATCTCCTCATGCGTGGTTATAGAGCACCCTGCAATCACTGTACTGGCCACTTCCATGCCCACCTTTGCCCGTAGGATCTGTGCACAATCTGACCCGCTCATACCATAGCTGAACTGGTTTTGTCCAAACATTCGAGCAAATCCTCTCGGATTGACTCGATAGTCCGGGAGCTCAGCCAGAATAGTGCGGATCTCTGCCGGGGTGAAGGGGACATGCCAAACTACCCGTTCCCCTAAAGTCCGTTCCCCCTGTGCATTGGGAGGACCTTCAAATTGCTGCACCCTGACTGGATAGGCCTCGGTCCGGGAAGAGTGCAAGGGCTGGCCCAGCATCATCGGTGGGCTTAGATTAACCACCTCGCTTACTGCACCTTCAGGTTTGAGGTCCCTCAGATCAGGGTATAGCTGGGGGGCAGGGGTCTGATCAGTGGTTCGTAGCGCTTTGATGCAATCCGCCCTGTTTTTTAACCGGGTGTCTATTCCCCTTGATTCACAGATAGTCTGCAAATCAGTTGTTGAGTAGGCTTCATAGTTGGAAACAGAAGGAGCTGGGGTGAAGCAGGGAGAAGGGAGAGGTAGAGGCAGAGGCTGAGGCATAGAGACAGAAGACACAGAAGGTATGTCAAGAGTGACGTCACTAACAGAAGAGACAGGTGCAGTTATACTTATCTCAGCCACTGTTGGTTGTTGGGGGACCCCAGCAGACCCTGATCCTGCCTGCCTTAGTAGAGTCAGCCCTGAAAGAGCTTCCTCCACCTCTGACACTGGATCCTCCTGTTTTATTCCCTCTGGAGGCCAGGTATACATCACCTGGTTCTTCCGGACAGACACCAGTTTATGTATGCCCTGCTTCCCTAATCGGATTGACCTGTGAAGCCATAGCTGTGCGATCTCTAGTTCTGACGCCTGCATCCGTGGTTCAAATTCAGAGATGAATTTTTCCCACCTCCATGCGTCAAATGTACCTTCCCGGGGAATTTCCCATCTGGTACCCTTCGACCATTTATTCCACCTTTTGAGGGGTTCTGTAGACTTCCCCCCCAAACTCACCTTCATCAGTTGTGCAGCTGTCCTTACCCTGAAGAGGGCTGCTTCCCCCTCTCTCTTCATGGACTGACTACTGCCCATCGTGACTAGTCACTGGTATATATCCCGCGTCCGGGTACCTGTTTACCCCCTGGAGCACTCGGTGGGATCCTACCGAGAGGCCTGATTCCACCACTTTCCCAGCACAGCGTAATTTATGTGATACTTATCGATCACCCGAAGCGCATCAAGTGGCGGTCAGACTGAGAGCACACCTCCCACTCCCACAGCGCAATTTGTGTGATCCTGACCACCCGAAGTGTTTGTGGTAACCAGGCTAAGTGTTACTTCCCTGGACCGCCCACTCGCACAGCGTAATTTATGTGGTTCTCATCACCCACTGTGTTTGGCAGGCCACACCGCACAATGATGAAAGTGGCTTTTCTCTCCCTGCACACAGTAGCTAACACAAGTCAAAACAAAAAGAGGGGTTCTTGGATGTTACTTAGGGGTCACTGGTTGGGCAGAAACCTGCTAACTGACCTTTAGGAAATTTGTGTAAAGAAAAAAACTTTCCTAATACACACAGAAAAACCCTTTTTCAACCTGAAAAACTGTTAAAAAGGACAAAGTGGATCCTTATGAAAAACACGGGACGTTTCACAGTAAAACAATTACACAGAGGTAAACCGAAAAACTGCGCCAAAAGTAACCTTGTTGCTGACGCAAAAATCACTCCTATCAGCACCGCTAAACGATCCACGTTATACACGCAATCTTTACTGCAACCACCTAAAACCGTTTACACAAAAAGTCTGCTGGACGTGAAACACGTGACACAGCAGCTTAAAACAAACCCGCTTTACAATAAGGAACTACTTTTAACAGGAAAAACACAAGAAAAACAATCACTATACAAGAAATCTATGTGCAAAAACCCAGACTTCACTGCGCTCATTAAATGTGGAACACGTGAAGGGAAAACTCGCTTAACACACTTTAAATTGGCTGGCAATACGCAAATTTAAAGCTAAAAGCAAACAAATGAAACTGTAAAAAATTTGGATTAAAAACACAAAATGGGTCAAATGCATATAGGAAACTTCATGCAGATTGCATAGAGATTACTGCACATATGGTAGTCAAGAAAATGGCCACCATACAAAAGGAGTCCATGTGGTTTAGTCAAGAAAATGACCCCCCACAGGGAAGCACATGGTAACACTAGAATGACCCCCCACAGGGAAACACACGGCAGACTCTAGCCTCAAAATTGCCTCTTACATAAAACAGACTTTTAGACAGAACATACACTGGACAATTACACAACAATATGAAGTACACATACAACACAATTTGGGCACAATCACAGAACGGACATAAAACACCAACATATCACACTAACATGCACATGTAACAGAAAGGACCCCCTGCTGCATGCTTGCTGGGAGCAGTAGTACCACAAAACATTGTACAGACCACATAACACAGATCTTACAACAGTTAACAATTAACCTAAGCCTTTCAGCACTGTAATAATTACCTCACGTGGAGGGGGGTAGAGCAACTACCACAGTACCTACAGCCCACAAATACTTACCTAACACTATGCAACAACTTTTACCCACTAAAACATATACCCGTTTAATTTTTGGTTGGAAGATTTTTAAACTTGACCAAATCCAGCCAACCAAACCCACCCCCCTGCTGCTCTCAGCAGAGACAAACCCTCGTCTTTCACCCACAAATCAAGAGTTTAGGACAAAAAATGAGGTCCTTGCCAAGCGGTATTTCTTGTTAGCTAACAGAGAGCGAAATCAGCCACACGAACACGCAAAAAGCGATCCTCTTAATGGCAGAGAGACCTGAAATGTGCCGGCATACTTTTTGCTAGTTCATGATAGTTCATTCCCCCCCTCGTTCTTGGTTAGCTACGCAAGAATACGCGTTAGTATCCACCAGGCTCGCCAAACTGTCTTGGAAATTCGCTTTAACGAATTTCTCCTTACCGTGAGTACTCGCAGTTGGATGCGCAGAAATCCCCCATAAAGCTGTGCGAATCTCGCTTACCACGACTGCAGCTAAACTACACGATTCCTGCCCATCCAAATACTTTGGTTCTGTTGAAATGCAGGTGATTGGAGCTCCGTTACCCTAGAATGATCACACGACACTCTAAGGCTGGTTACAATCCACATAAGGGCTGATTTTAGACCCAGCTCTCTGTTTTATTAAAAATACACACATGCCCCCCACATGAATAGAGTCAATCCCCTCCCACCGAACAATGCAATGGGGATTGCCTATACAGAGGATGTACATTCCAATTGGAGCATAGCCTTTGCTATTATCTATCACTGGTCCTCCCCCATGAGTCTTCTGAGGTCAGCAGACTTCCTCCCCTTCCCCCCTATGAGCCATCTGAGGTCATATTTCCTGTCCTACTAGCTTCTATTGGTATGCAAAATTCTCTGCACAAGCACTCCCTAAAAATATCAGTCTGTACCTGGATGGGCCCGATACGATCTTTATTAAAACACATCCATCCGAGATACAGTTCAGATTAGTAATGGGTTGTAAGATATGCATAAGCCTACACACGGAGTTCACACCGCTTGCGCATTGCGTTATGAAGCCCATGTGGTACCATGCTGCTGATATGTGGATACAGGCCCACGGTCTACTGACAGCAGCATTCGCATGGAATGCCGTGGTGGTATACACCCCGGTCTATAAGCGCAGATCTGCCATCTCATCCATTACCAAGCTGAGTACTGTAATACATACATTGTACATGCGCATGGCCCAATTGCAGCCTTCAGAGCTTTAATTAAGCCACACGAGAGACATATGAATAACACGAATATATGACACATTTAAAGTTCGACCAATAATACAAAATTTCCATGACACTACCTCCAGTGGTCCTATAGAACACCACTTTAGCACTTCAGTAGCAGTGCTGCAATCTGTTCTCAGGTTTTGGGATATTCATGCCTATTGGCTTCTTGATAATGTTGTGCAATCACCATAGCTATGCAGCAAGTCCTTCCCCATTAGGGCTAGCCATACACACAACTCCTGCTGAATCAGCTGAAATCTGAGCCATGGGTGGCTCTGTCGGCACCAACTGGTTTGACAAACTTCCGTTAAAAAATCTATGCTTACAACATCATTAGTTGATGTATTCTTATGTTCCTATATACTCTATGAATCTGTTCGCCACAACTCACCACGTAGGTGGGCTATGTTTCTTTTTCTGTAGACACTTTCTACAGTTTTTTAATAAAAATATTGAAATATAAAAAAATCTATGGAGCCAGGTGGAAAATTGTTAGCCAAACAGCAACTGCACCTAGTCAGATGGTTGCAATCATTGTCTGAATACAATAGCCAGCTGTGTAGATTGCTCCATCCATGTTGTTTAGTGTGAATGAGGGAATCAAGTGATTTCTCTCATTTGACTGGCAGAATTGAATCATAGAAGTCTACAAGTGTATGACTAGCACACGTCTATAGAGATCTAGCACCCTCAGTGGCCTCCTTCCTCTACCTTCAGCTGGACATGTGGGGTGGCTGCTTAAGTAGCATATTATATGTTACTAAGAGTGAACTTGAACAATACTTCACAGATATCCCCAAAATCTTCAAGCATTTACCATGACTTTTGTCAAGGCTCAAGCACACTCATATGTGTCTCTGCCTTGACAAAGTATCAGACAAGTATATCTGGATCTTAAGATGGCCAAATCTGTTTAATTGCCCTCACAAGCACTCACTTTAAAGCCATAAATGTGCAGTATGGACTTCTTTGCTTCTAAAGTAGAACTAAAGGCAACACTTTTTTTTAGAATTGTGGATAGGAGTGGAGAGGAAATAGAGCACCTGTCGGGTTTTCATTCCAGTCTGTCTCCCCCTTTAGGAAAATTCACTCATCTTTTCGTCCTATTTTATCACTTTACTACTGAGTGAAAGTAAAGAAATTCCCAAATGTTGAGTTGTTACCAGAACAGGAATAGTTGTGATATCTTCAATGGGGAGATTAGATCTGGTGACAACCATGGATTCCCTCACTTTGGAGGCATTTCCTCTCACTTCCTGCTTTGGCTTTGGGACAGGAAGTAAAGAGAAATCTCCCCAATGGAACACAGATGGCAAAAAAAAACCTGATAGGAATTACAACCTTCCCTTACTCTATCCAATTTTTTTTCTTATTTAAGTCTGCTTTAGCAAACCTGTCACAAATCTGGAATATTCAATGTGGGCAAAAACGCATAATCAGAAATTACCTTAAAGGATAAATCCACCTTTTACCAAAAAAGAGTAAATGCACATTTTTTTGCAGGTAAATGCATTTTTTGTTTCTAGAGACTCTCCAGCAGGTTCTCCAAACTTTCTAATAAAAGGGCCAGTTTGCTGTCCTTCAGACCTTAGAAGGGCCATATTGTGGCCAGTGGGAGTAGAAAATGCCTCATACCTGGTGATCAGTGGGGGTAAAAATAATTACATAATGCCTGTGAGCAGTAGGAGGTATTAGTATTAGTGGGAAGAATAAGCTCCCTCATTGGTGTCAGTGGGAGGAATAATGCTCCATCATTGGTGTCAGTGGGAGGAATAATGCTCCATCATTGGTACCAGTGGGAGGAATAGTGCCCCATTATTAGATGGGGCACTATTCCTCCCAGTGATACTAATAATGGGGCACTATTCCTCCCACTGGTACCAATGATGGAGCACTATTCCTTCTACTGACATTATAGATGGGGCACTATTCCTCCCAGTGATACTATAATGTCAGTAGAAGGAATAGTGCTCCATCATTGGTATCAGTGGGAGGAATGGTACCCCGTCATTGGTATTAGTGAGAGGAATAGTGTCCCATCATTGGTACCAGTGGGAGGAATGGTACCTTGTCATTAGTATCAGTGGGAGGAATAGTGCCCCATCATTTGTATTATTGAGAGGAATATTGCCCCATCATTGGTATCATTGTGAGGAGTAGTATCCCATCTATGGTGTCAGTGGAAGGAATAGTGCCCCATGTATGGTGTCAGTCGAAAGAATAGTGCCCCATCTATGGGGTCAGTGGGAAGAATAGGTCTCCATCCTTGTTGTCAGTGGAAGGAATAGTTTTTTATTTCAGTAGGATAGAATAAAATAGATCTCTAAGGACTGGATAAAGGCAGGTAAAGGGCCACATCCAGCTTGCGAACCATAGGTCAGAGACCACTGCTCTAAAGCATTGCACCAGCAATCAGATCACTGATGCCATGCAGGTCTCCTGTAGACCTGTCCGTGTATCTGTTGTCCATACTTCATACAGGCAAGCAGATACACTCTTACAGGAAGACTCAATGAACTACCATGGCTCTCCACAGCGCCGTGGTAGTTCATCGAGAACTGCAAGCCCACAGCTACAAAAGGCTTTCGGGACTGTAGTTTTCTCTTTTTCTCATGCACAGAATACTGTGATTGAGTGAGGAGGAGGGGTGAACCGAGCCCCACATGGCCATTTTTTTTTAAATTGTGACAGCTAGAGGGGGGAAAAGATCCCTTGATAGCTGTCACAACAGGGGGGGGTTCAGGGGCTGGTTTGTTCATTACATGTTATACCCTGAGTATGGTGAAAGTTGGCCTTATCCTCCAATTGAAAAACACTTGGCTAAACAATCAGAATATCCAACAAAGTTGAATGCATTAAAACAAATCTCAACTTTTCCTGGAAAAGGAATTTCAGCTGCCTTTATCTTTGGATTTAATGACTGGTGTTTTCACTAAAGGGAACCGCTGCCTAGCATTTTGGAATCACATACACAGTATGACATGCCTGCTGTTCCATATTGAAATCTTCAATAAAATCACAGCATGATGAAGGAACACAAATAAAACAGCTGGGCAGAGAAGGAGACTGAGACAGTAGAGAGAGCAGAACAAGACTGAGCAAGGAAGCTATTTAGACTGGAGATATATATTAGCAAAGCAGCAGAGCGGAAATATAACGAGTAAGGCAGAAGAAAGCAAGAAGCAGTACAAATCAGCACATAATATATACATCCTGAATACAATGCTATAGTGAGACACCAGAGAGAAGCAGCAATACATTCGTATCTGCATTTAAGTGATACTTATTACAGAAGGAGAAATATGGAGGCTGCCTTCAATACTTCCCCATCCATGATCAGACATGGAGCTTAGATATCTAGAATGTCTTATCTGCATATATGGAATAAAGCTGGATTTTTGTAAAGACTGCAATTCTCCCAGAGCAGTGACTTGATAACAAAACCTTTTTTTAACTTCTGGAAATAGTAGGGAAGGGTTACAACCCCTATTACTGTGGTTTCCAACCTAAGTCCTCAGCAGGTCATGTTGTCAGGGTTTTCTTCCCCTTGTACAGGTGCTTTAAATCAATGTCAATAACCTGGCATTTATCATCGTTATTTTATCTAAGGGAAATTCCCAAAACATGGCCTACTGGGGGGTACTTGAGGATTGAGGCTGGAAACATTAGATTATTTGCTGCTGCCTGTGTCCTGCTTCCCTTTCAGTTTGTGTTTTCCTGGAGACACAACAGGATGTGAGAGGAAATCTCCCCAAGGAGGGAATTCCCATCAAGGACAGTTGTCACTAGAAGAGGTTTCCCATTTGGGAGATTTTCCTTTTTTCTTGTTCTCATAACTCCAAAACATTTCATCTTACTTTTTGTCTCAGTGACAGCTATCACCAGGAAAAATAGACGGGTAAATCTCCCCGACAGGAACACAACAATAGCAACTTGGCAGATGGTCTACCCCTTTCCCGCTCCCACACAAAAAAAAAATATATATATTTTATATATTTACATATACTTTAACCACTTCAAGTTCAGACACTTTTACTCCCTTCCAGTCCAGGCCAGTTTTCAGTTTTCAGCACTATCAAATGTTAAGTGACAATTACTCATGCAACACTATACCCATATGAATTTTTTAGCCTTTTTTGAGACAGATAGAGCTTTCTTTTGGTGGTATTTGATCACCACTGGGTTTTTTATTTTTTGCTATATAAATGAAAAAATACCGAACATTTTTAAAATAAACTTTTTTTGCTTAGTATCTGTTATAAAATTTTCATAAAAAAAGGCCAAAATGTATTCTGCTACATTTTGGGGGTATGGTGGTGATCAAGACGCTGGTATGGCGGTGATCAGGATGCTGGTATGGGGTGTGGCGGTGATCAGATCAGGGCGCTGGTATGGTGTATGGCAGGGATCAGGGCACTGGTATGGAATATGGCAGTGATCAGGGTGTTGGTTTGGGGTATGGCAGTGATCAGGACACTGGTATGGTGTATGGGGGTATTTTGTGTGCACTGAGGGACACAGGGGCTCTAAACTGGGGCACTGGGGTGGCTCTCACACTGAGAGCAGAGATAAGCGATCTTTACTTTCAGTTTCCAGTGTTACTATTTGAGTGCTGTGATTGGTCACAGAAGTCACATGGTAAAACACTACGTGATCGCCCAAACACAGCAGTAATGTGATCTACTGTGTCCGGGTGACAGACCTATCACCGGGCTCCGGGGTGACGCTCTGTGAGCCGTGCACGAGCCGTCGATGCATGCTGATGTACAGGAACATTAGTCCGCATCAGCACTGCTTCCCGTCCACCATCTATGTACAATGGGTGGACAAGAAGTGGTTAAAGTGGAACTTTAGCCAGAAAATTAAATCCTGCTCACTTCAGGTTGGCCCCTTTTGCAAGGATACCTATGTAAAACCTAACATTACAAATAGATGCCTATATTGTTTAAAATCCAGTAATACACTGTTCTAACCTTGCTCTGTACATGCTCAGTTGCTCTCTGTCTGTATCTTCCTAAACTGTGTGCATTAATAGAAACACACAGCCCCATAGCCAAGGCACTCAACTGCATCTCCCTCCTCCTCTACCCTTCCCCCTCCCTTCGACAAGCTAACAGAATGGCTGAAGACTGAACTGTCCACTGTTAAAGTGATACTAAATTTAACATTTTTATTTAAAAAAAAAAAAATAATCAACATACTTACCTGCTCTAGTTTTGCATAGAGCAGCCCCAATCTGCCTCTTCTTGGATCCCCCACTGGTGCTCCTGATCTCTCCCCTCTGTCGAGTGTTTCCATAACAAGCCGTTTGCTATGGGGGCACTCATACGGGTTCACTCCTGAGCTGACTCTGTGTGTCCACACAGAGTGTAGGTCGGCCACAACTCCTTCTCCTAACTGACTGTGATCGACAGCTTCAGTAGCCAATGGCCCCAGTCCAATGAGGAGAGAGAGAGCCAAGAGAGCTACCGCTCTTGTGAACATAGCTGGATCGACATTGAACTCAGGTAAGCATTTAGGGGGGCTGGGGTGGGAGTTGCATGCAGAAGGTTTTTTTATCTTAATGCATTTTTCTCTGCCTTTACAAAACCTTCTGCCTTTACAACTACTTTAAACTTTGCTGTGAAGACTGGAAGTTTAGGGAAGCAGCACTGAGAAAGCAGGAGCCAGTATCATTGAAAATTGTAAAATGCAAGTGCTGGGGTTAGAATTGTAACAAATAGTTTATTGGAGAATGTTTCTTTTATTGTGCTCAGTGTGTTACACTAAATAACGCTAGGGGTTTACAACTACTTAAAGAAAGAAATGGGTTAAAGTTGGACTAACAGTCCCTTGGGGCCAATTCTTTATTTTGTGGACCTGGCAGGAGTGGTCCCTTATAGGCTGCCCCGTTCTAAAAAGGGTATTACTAAAACATTGTACAACATTATGATACAGATCTGCAGAGAAAAGATGAATTGTCTTTGAATCAGTACATTTTTCCTGGCTATACATATTTTTTACCTTTCTCAAAAAGTCATCAGTTCAAAATAGCAAACTGGTTCCATAATGAATCTCTGTCCAGAGAGACAGTATTTTAAAAAAAAATTCATGAAAATCACATTGTATGATTTTTAAAGAATTTATTTGTCTTGCACTGCTGAACATACGTATTTGAACACCTGAGAAAATCAGTGTTAATATTTGGTACAGAAGCCATGTAATGATCTTTACAGGGTACAACTTAAATGCAGCCATTCATGTTCTACTGTATTTGTAAAACCAGATGCAAACAAGCATACGGTCTACTTGTTTGCCAGCACCCTGCCCCCCTAACACAAATGGCTTCCAAAAGTCTTTAGGAAACAAAAAATATCTACCTCAGTCCTGGCCTCCAAACTTCCAGGAGGCACAGTTGATATAATGTGCTTCCCAGCAGAGCTGATAGCTGAAAATTCCACAAAAATGCACTCTTTTATGGCCCCCTAGAGGCATTGGAGGATAACGCTGAGGTTTTAAAGTTTTGTGGGGTAAAAGCCATTTGTGTCCAGGGGGCAGTGGCCTGGCAAAAAAGTAAATCTTCCATTTTTCATGAAAGGTCCGCTTTGGGCAACGGGGGGGCCCAAACAGCTATGTGAATCTATTATTTGCGCTACATAGACAAATTTCCCTTTAGGGTCATAAAAAGGAGAGCTTTACTTTAAAGGGGATCCCTCATGTTTCCTACATTTTACATTTTTTTTTTGCTGATTTAAAATATAGTTGCATTTTCATTATAATGTTTTTTGCAGATGTGTAGCTACAGTGGGGAAAATAATTATTTGATCCCCTGCAGATTTTGTAAGTTTGCCCACTTACAAAGAAATGAAGGGTCTATAATTTTTATCATAGGTGTATTTTAAATGACAGCGGCAGAATATCAAACAAAAATCCAGAAAAGACACAATACAAATGGTATAAATTGAGTTGAAGTTCAGTGAGTAAAATAAGTATTTGATCCCCAAGCAAAACATGACTTAGTACTTGGTGGAGAAACCCTTGCTGGCAAGCACGGTGGTAAGATGCTTCTTGTAGTTGGTTACGAGATTTGCACACATCTCAGGAGGGAATTTGGTCCACTCTTATTTACAGATCTTCTCTAAATCCTTAAGGTTTCCTGGCTGTTGCTTGGCAACTTGAAGTTTCAGCTCCCTCCATACATTTTCTGTAAGATTAAGGTCTGGAGACTGGCTAGGCCACTCCATGACCTTAATGTGCTTCTTCTTGAGACTGTCCTTTGTTGCCTTGGCAGTATGTTTTGAGTCATTGTCATGCTGGAAGACCCATCCACGACCCATCTTCAGTGTGCTGGCTGAGGGAAGAAGGTTTTCATCTAAGATTATACAATACATGGCCCCGTCCATTGGTCACTCAATGTGGCAAAGTCAGCCTGTACCTTTAGCAGAGAAACAGCCCCAAAGCATAATGTTTCCAGCTACGTTCTTAACTGTAAGGATGGTGCTCTTATGGTCATAGTAAGCATTTTTCTTCCTCCACATACGGCGAGTCGAGTTAATGCCAAGCAGCTCAATTTTGGTCTCATATGACCACAACACTTTCTCCCAATCCTTCTCTGAATCATTTAGATGTTCATTGGTAAACTTTAGATGGGCCTGTGTATGTGGAGGGGGACCTTGTGGGCACTGCAGGATTTTAATGGTTTGTTTGGTGACTGTGGTCCCAACTGCCTTAAGATCATTCAAAAGCTCTTTCCACGTAGTTCTAGGCTGATCCCTTACTTTTCCCATCATCATCCTTCCCTCATGAGGTGAAATCTTGCATGGAGCTCCAGACCGAGGGAGATTGATGGTAATTTTGCATTTCTTCCATTTGTGAATAATTGCTCCAACAGTTGTCTCCTTCTCACCAAGCTTCTTTCTGATGGTCTTGTAGCCCTATTCAGCCTTGTGCAGGTCTACAGTCTTGTCCCTGACATCCTTTGACAGCTCTTTGGTCTTGCCCATGGTGGTACCCAATACCTTCTGTGGACAGGTGTCTTTTATACTCATAATGAATTGTCTTTAGAAGCACCTTTTTAAATTGACAGGACTAATCTGTGTACCACACAAGCACATAGCCAGTCTGTGGGAGCCAGAATTATTGTTGGTTGGTAGGGGATCAAATACTTTTTTTACTCACTAGACTGCAACTCAATTTATAACATTTGTATCATGTGTTTTTATTTTCTAGATTTTTGGTTGATATTCTGCTGCTATCATTTAAAATACACCTATGATAAAAAATTATAGACTCTGTATTTCTTTGTAAGTGGGCAAACCTACAAAACCTGCAGGGGATCAAATAATTATTTTCCCCACAACACATATAAACACATGTGCCTATCTGCTTGTTATACCATGTCACTGAGAGTGCACCATATAGAAAGCCCAAACTGTGGAAGGATTACTGGTAGGCCGTAACAAACTAGTCTTGCACATAAAAATACTCTGATCCAGATGTGCCCAGGGAACCAGTGAAGAACACAAGTTACAGAAGACCCGTGTGGAAATCTAAATATAGATAATGGGTCTTTATTCTCATTGTTGTCTTGTCATTCCATAGATGTTCTCAGGTACTCAACAGTGCAGGCCCCACTTTGCTATTTGTTATGGTATGTAAAGGAGCTCTTTTACCATTTTGTCATCCTGTGGAGCAGCAGTGATTATTGTTTAGCAGCATGGTATTTCCACCCCGGGACAGCCCCAAAGTGTAAAATATGTGCGATTACAAGTTTGTGGGGTCTATGTATAAAAAGTTTGCCGAACAAATGTGACATACAGTACATCTGTGCAACTCCACCAAAACTTGAATTGAGTCTATTGTGTGCTGTAGTGACAACTCATAGGGGTCTGTGTGTAAAAAGTTTGCAGAACACATATCCATTCCTCTTCAATGAAACTTGCCGTTATCTATGTCATATATCTGTCTTGTGAGATCATAAGCACCATCTAGTGGCAAAATGTATTTTTTTCCTGACTGAGGTATTTCAAAACAAATACAGCATAATGGCCAGTAGATGATGATTACAATCATACAAGATAGTTATATGAGGTGGTATCAAAAATTTTTGTACTGACTAGTTTTGTAATATGCCAACAGATGGCAGCACAAGGCTGCACGCATAGTCACAGGGAACACCGACCTTTATAAGTCTGTGTGCCAAAAGACAAAATCCTGTGTACATCGGGAGCTGTGCAGCTGGTGCTATTCTGACCAGGTGTGTTACCACGACTGCTATTCCATCATGGGCAACAAGCTAGAAAAAAAAGCAAACGTGAAATTCTGTGTGAAACTAGGCAAATCTGCCACAGAAACGTTTGACATGATTTAGCAAGTTTATAGTGATACTTCAATGTGTCGTTCGAGGTGTTTTGGGTGGCACACTCGCTTTAAGAACAGATAAACATCTGACAAGAAATCAGGAAGACTTTCAATGAGCTCAACCCCTGAAGATGCCCTCTTCCCAAAGATCAAGATCTAGCTCAAAGGTCGCCGTTTTGACAACATTGGGGAGATCCAGCGATTTGCCCAGTTTCACACAGAATTTCACGTTTGCTCTTTGCTCTGACTTGCTGTCCATGATGACATAGTAACTCATGTGGTAAGAATAGCACCAGTTGCATAGCTCCCGATGTACACTGGACGATGTCTTTTGGCACACTGACTTATGTAATCCTTATTTTCAAAAATGTGTCAGTCATTTTCAATTGAGTCCAGTAACATTTGTGTGCCCTCAGGCTGCTATTAAAGCTTTGTAAATTGAGACCTGCGTTTATTTCATTAGTATGTCAAAGGTCTTATTTACACTGTACTTATACACTGAGGTCATGCTTCCCTGAGGTGTATTTTCAGATGTTTGACTACTGGAGTCATCTGATAACAATAATGCAACTAATTTATGAAACTTTTTGTAAATGTAGCTAAGAGAAAAAAAACCCAGACACTGATGCAATAATGTGGAACACAAAATTTACACTGTGGCTATCTGGTTTAATTATGTGAACACTCTGATGGCATCTTGTATATATAAATTGGTCAAAACTATATAATATAAAGCCAAACCTAAACATCCATTCAATTTGTATCCCATCAGGCAGATCCTTGCCCTGGATAGTTGATGGTAATTCTATAGGAGATTGTACCATAAGATTGTATAATATATGGTCAGCTTTAGGACACATAGGGGTTTATTTATAAAACATTTGTTGAATGTCAGAAGCATTCAGCCAATTTGAATGAAATTTCCCATATTTTTTCTAAGATTAAGGCCGATGTAATCAGCTCTGTCTAGTGGCCAACATGCAGTATAGTTTTCCCACTGAAGTATTTCAGAAAACTTAATCACATTTTGGCCACTAGATGAATCTCTCGATATTTGGCAGTAATCTCTTAGAAAAAATATGGGACATTTCACTTAACTTGTATGAATGGTTCTGACATTCGTGCAACAAATGTTTTATAAATGGACCTCTAAATCATTATCTCAGCGTTATATGTGGCCTATAGCCTCTTTTGTGTAATATACAAGGGCTAATTAGCAAATACTGAACTTTGCAGGAAACAAAGGATTTTGCAGCACACTTACCAGCCAGCCTGCAAAACAACCAATAAGGCCCTGTCTAACAGTTTATGTTAAAAATAGCTGGTTTTGTTTGCACACATTTGCAATTATATGGGTAAGCCACAGTGCCCATGTCAAGGGGCCTCTGTAGATACCGCAGTCCCAACTCTAAATTTCCAGAGCCTACATAGAAGGAGCACATAAAAGAATAGATAGATTAAGGGCAGGTGTGCCTGGAGGGAGTCCACCCCTCCTTAAAGGCACAGGGACACATAGGATTCCCAGCAAAAGCACAATGGCAGCTGAAGGCTTCCAGTGCGTTCCTGCACCCAATTTGTCCAACTGTACAAAAAGTGGCAACCAACCCAACCTATAACTGGCCTTTGCAGCAAGGTGTACATGGAAGGGCAATTGACATCGCAAACAAAGGATTTCCCAGCACACTTACCAGCCAGCCTTCAAAACAACCAAATTGGCCCCGTGTAACAGTTAATTAGATTATAAAGGTTTTTTTTATGTAAAATTACAAACATGTCTTATAAATAAAAAAAAATAATAATAAAAAATAATCATACTTACCTACTGTGTGCAGTGGTTTTGCACAGAGCAGCCTGGAGCCTCCTCTTTTCGGGTCCCCCACAGACTCTCCTGGCTTCTCCTGTCTGTCAGGAGCCCCACACAGCAAGCAGCTAGCTATGGGGGTACCCGCTGCTCCTTGTGACCATTCACATATGGAGCCGCAGCTTGGCCCCACCCGCTCTCTTCTCATTGGCTGACTGGCTGTGATTGACAGCAGTAGGAGCCAATGGCTCCTGCTTTCTGTCTCAGCCAATGAGGAGGCAGAGACCCGGAACACCCGAGGCTGTCATTCAAATCTCTGGATTGCGATGAGGCTCAGGTAAGTATTGAGGGGGCTGGGGCAACTACTGCACACAGATGGTTCTTTACCTACAAGCATAGAATACATGAAGGTAAAAAACCTTCAGCCTTTACAACCACTTTCATGTTAAAAGCAAAGGGCTAAATTAAAACCCTCTGCTTTTAACATACGCTGTTAGGGCCAATTTGGTTGTTTTGCAGGCTGACTGGAAAAGTGTAGTTTTTTTTTTTAAGAATATGTAAAGAAGAAATTTGTACAAACTACATTTGCTATCAATGTTTTAACTAGTACATTGACAAGAAAGTGAGCAAATCTGTTCTTGGAGAAATATGAAAGCTGCCATACACAATAGTTTGTTGTGCCAATTACTGTATGGGCAAGCTGTGCTCATAAAGCATATCACATGTAGTGCTGCTGCAGTGACCATGGTGTGTGAGTTGACTGCCAACCCTTACACTATCCTAATGCTGGAAAATATGCCAAGAGATACCACCACCTGTTTTTATAAAGAAGGGACCACAGTATTACTGTTAGTTGGTGGTACAAATCAATATATGCCAATTTGTAAATAACAAAGTATGCCAGGAGGCTTATCTACTTATTACTACACTTAGAAGGGGAAGAAATTCACATGTAGAGCCACAACTTTTACAAAGGATTGATATGGTGAGCAGTCTAGGAAACTGGTTAATTTTATGCAGCTCAAAGAAGCAATAAGTACAGAACTGTTGAAACATTATGGGAAAAAACAGACATATGCCTTCCTAAAAATAGCTAAACGGAACTTGTATCAAGGGTTCAGACTGTAAACTAAGACTTAAGCTGGACTTAAATTACTAATTTTTTTTCGATCAGCCAGCGGGTTGAACAAAAAAAATTAACAGATTTCTCTGTCCACGCAAGTAAGGTGTTTAGAGGAATCCTCCCCAATGGGACATTATATCCTGACAGCTGCAGCTGGTTGGTCGAGAAAAATTTCCATCGAGACCGTTCAGCAAAAGTTTATCTAAACAGGTATGGACACATATAGATCTAAATTCAGCCGGTCCTGCCTAAATCGGACAAATTTTGATTCACCTTCGGTCACCCAAAAGTATATTTAAAGGCAAATCTTTTTTTTTTCATTTTACATGGAGAGGAATTAGAACATCTGTGAGGTTTTAATTGCTGTCTGTGCACCCAATAGGAAGATTCAACCTCTCTATCAGTCTTCTTTACGATTTTCACCAAAAGTGAAAGTAAAAGAAAATCTCAAATTTTGGGTTGCCCCCAGAACAGAATTAGTGGAGATATCATCAAATGGGGATATTAGTTCTGGTGATCCTGGCGACAACCAGAGATTCCCTCACTTTAGAGGTATTTTCTTTAATTTCCTGTTTTAGCTATGGGAAAGGAGGTGAAGGGAAATCCCCAAATGGGACACAGATAGCAAAACAAACCTGACGGTGGTTATAACATTTCCTTACTCCATTCAAAATGGAAAAAAAATGTTTTTGCCTTTAATTCAACTTTAAGGTGCCTGCACTCACCCTTATCACACTTCTCTGCTGTAGCATGGGGGAAAACATGAAGTAGAGACTTCTCGTTGTGTCTGATATAAAGCCTTAGTCTCACTTCTGTTTTGTTTTCTTGATACAAGTTCCCTTTGAAGATTTCCCTGAGAAATGCTGGCCTGATTAGAGAAAACAACATTTACAGGAATTATGGCTATTACGGCCATTAAAGGAAAAAAACCGACCAGCCAAAGAGACTTTGCTGACATAACAGAAGAGCCATGGAACAAGCTAGTCATGGCTATCTTTGATTTCAGAAGCCATGTATTTCTGCTAATTTCTCAAATTTCAAAATAAGGCATCTCATGCCATCATTACCAAGCTCAATACGGCCTTAAAAGGGAGATTTCAGCCATCCTTTTAGAGAAATACTGTGAAGTTCATAGCTCTGGCCTGCAGACATCACTATTTACAATGGTTAAATCTATAATACTTTCTATAATCTGTACAAGTTAGTTAACTTTTCTGTTCCTTTTATGAGATACAATACTTAGAAGTCTGTGGGTGTATTATGGATGTCTAAAACTGTTTATCAAATACTATGTAACCTTTCTGCCTCCCAAACTACAAGACACACCAGTATGACCAACACAAATACCTTTGAATCCCAGTGGAGGTTCTTCTAGTTCATTCTAGTCCCCAATATCCTCAATTCAAGGGGCAATTTTAAAGTATGATTCAGGCAATACATTTTTGTAAAGAACTCAAAATGGTAGTTCCATTTGTTTCTCTAGCAATGGGAACAGTGCTGGCAAGTACTTGGACTGAAGTAGCACAGGTTACGATTCCTGACACAGATTCTATATGACAGTTTCTCTAACATAAAAGGCTTGACAAGACATTGTTAAATTCAAGCTAAAATCAAACACAAAATGACAACCGTAGTGCCAATGATCTGTTAAAGTGACGCTAAATAATATCCTTTTTCTCCAAAATGAATCCATACACACCTACTACATAATGACTCTGTATTCTATTTTTTATTAATTGTTTCTTACTGTGTATTTCTGTCTCCTTATTATGTCCTCTGTGAGCTCCTGAATCTCCTATTTTCCCCCTCACATCATTTTGTTTGGAACAAGCAGGGTACGTTAGTTGCGGTCATGTGCACTACACATCCCATATAGTCCATAGTCTCTAGTCTATCTTGGGAGTGAGCAAGAGAGGTTGGCTACTGTATGTTCCAGCATACAGTGGGGCCATGGAGAGCGAACATAGCCACCCTCTAACAGGAAGTCAGATCACAGCAGCATAAAAAGGCTCTTTGAAGGAGGCTGAAAGCAACAGAAGGTACTTTTGTGAGTTAAAGTGATATTAAAGGCTCAGGTTTAAAAAAAAAAGTCACACTTACCTGCTTTGTATAATGGTGTTGCACAGAGCATCCCCAATCTTCCTCTTCTCTGGTCCCCCCCCCCCCCAGTGCTTCTGGCCCCTCTCACCTGCTGAGTGCCCCCATAGCACTCTGGGGACAGTAGTGTGAGCTTGCTCCCAAGCCCAGACACATAAAGCTCAGATGAGTCCTGACCCGTGCCCACTCCTCACTGGCTGTAATTGACAGCAATGGGAGCCAATGGTTCCTGCTGCTGTGTCTCAGCCAATGAGGAGAGAGAAACCTTGGAGAGCCAAAGCTCCAGTGCACATCGAGATCAAGTATTAGGCAAGAGCAAGATCGAGAGCAAGTATTAGGGGGGCTGTGGAGTGAGCGGCACACAATAGATTTTTTTATCTTCATGCATAGAATGCATGAAAGTAAAAAACTTTCAGCCTTTACAACGATGTTAAGAATATATATCTGAATGCATGCTCTTTTTATATACCAGAAATTAATATTACTTCAGGTTTTCATCTAGATGGCAAGAATGCAAACGGAATAAATTGAAACCAGCAGTAGTCTACAAAGCTGCCTTGAGATTCAGCTACACATTATTGTCTCCCCAGTAGGCACATATCTCCTACAGCTTCTAAGTTAGCCAGCTGGTTTACAGCAGTGTAGTCCAAGAAGACAACATTTAAAGTGACCTGCTGAACATAGGGAATATCTTTTGTCTTGAGCAAGGCTAGAATAATTGTTTTTCTTTTTTACTTTAATTACTTTAATTACTTTAATTAAAAAAGCAATGTACTATGTCGGACTTCATTGTGATTTATAGTTCTGGCATTATCATGAGGCTAGTATTCAAGATCCGTTTGTGTATGTGGTTAATCTGTTCCTCTATAGAGTCTTGAGTACAACATATTTCTTTAGCCAAGGTTTCAGCGTCTCTTATTGTACTGGTTAAATAGAATTTATATACAGTATTTCAGAACAGGGATGAAAACCCACACCACTGTCACCTCTTATGACTATTTGTGCTCTGCATTTTTGTCCTGAGCCCTGGAAGGCTTTTTTTGCCCCTACTTATTGCAACTGAAGATATGCAGCTTGGACCTTGTCCAGTTCTGAATTCCTGGTGTTGGTGTATCCCCACTGTCAGGACATGGTACATCTAAAACTGCTTCAATGCTTAATTTTATTTCGTCACACACATCTAACAATGACACAAATTACCAAAATATAATAATCTGATGCACAAAATATTGGTGTGCATTAACCCATAAAAGCTATTCATACTTAAAGTAGAATTCCAACCCAAACCTAACTAGTGATAAAAATGTCCCCTCCCCCCTCTTACCACCTATTCTGACTCACCTGTGTAAAAAATATATGTATACTTGCCTGTTTTCAGCTTGATCCAGTACGTTTCCATGACCCCCTGTGTCAACAATGGCTGGGAATGCCCGGGAGCAGAGACATCACTCATAGGCTCCCATGTCCCAGCCATTGTCAGCACTCTCTCTTCTCACCTGCAGTGGCTGCTGGTTGACAAAGGGGAGCTGAATCATGTGATTGGACTAAAGCAGGCTGAAAACAGGTAAGTATATACATCATACTTAAACAGATTAGCCAGCATAGGTGTTAGGAGGGGACATTAAGACTAGTTAGGTTTAGGCTGAAATTCTACTTTAAATGTCTATCAACTTACATTGTGTAGAGCAGGGGTATTGAATTAAAATGAAAGGTCTGCTTAGAAAACATTTTCTTCCAGATCTCATGTTTGTACTATGACTCACATCCAAGTATATGTGTAATTTTTTTTTGTCTATCAATAAACAGGCAATGTACAATATCATCCCCATCAGAATGCCCCAATACTTTTTATCCCAGGCAGGCAAAGGCCTGGAGCCAGAAGGTGGAGCAAGCTATAGGTCTGGGTGGAGGAAGTTCCACTTCCACCCTCCTGTGATGCTGGGGGCTGGGCATTCACATGACATCAATGGGTGTTAGGAAAACACATAGTCCTAACAAGCAATCACTACAGAGGAGGTGGGGAACCTGCATTGATGACTGGCTGGCAGTCCAGATAAACTATCACTGGAAAAGAGTCTGGACTGCAGTTCACCCAGAGCCAGTGCTTCCACTAGGCAAGCTAGGCGGAAGCCTAGGGAAAAATGTCATCTAGGGGCGCTCGGGGCACAGCACAGGTCGGCACTCTCTCTGTGTGGGACGCCACCATGTCATGATTGAGCCTTCAGCTGAAGGGAGGGGTGGCAGAGGGAGAAAGATGCTGGGTATCTGGGGCCAGTGTAGGAACTGAACTGCTGCTCCTTCCAGTGTTCCTCTCAGACTCAGTCGTTTACTGCAAGCCGGCTGGTGGCTGATGATCACTGTGGAGTCCCGGCCCTTCTCTTCCCATTCATCAGTGGAAGCAGGGCTGTGCCTGCAGAGGAAGGTAATGTCTTACTCTAATGTCTTGTGTCTGTGTGAGTGTGATCCGTCCAGCCATCCATCACATGTGCAATTTGTCAGTGAGTGATGACATCATCACGATCCCACAGCCTGCTCTTCTAGTGCCTGCTGATCTGTGTCAGTGTTGGTGGTGTTGTGTTATGTCAGATCTGTCACTGTGTGGGATTGCTCAGTTCAGCTGCCTGCTGTCACGTTTTATCTCCCCCCATTGCCTGGGGAGTCAGAGTGTGGATACATCATCCTTCACTCACTGCAACTGTCACTCTGCTACTGCCAGCCACAGATACAGTCCATCCGTGACACTGATTTTGTCTTTATTATTGGTGCTGGTGGCATCTTAAGGAACATATTTTTGAAAATTAAAAGAAATTTGGCAGTTTCATGTTTTGATGTTTTAATATTTTCTACTGTTTTTAAAAAAATTATTATTTTTTTTTGTTTTTGGGGGGGCGCAAGTAGCTGGTCTTTCCTAAGACGCAATATAGTCTAGCAGCGGAGCCCTGGGTTCACCATTTAGTGATGCTTGGTGTAGAGTATTGGAAGCCGACGAGTTGCCTGGGTTAAAGCACAGCGCTGCTCTTTGTGTTCATAGTTCATATTCCCCACATGGTTATTATAGAGCAAATTCATAATACTTCGGGAAGAAATACATTTTAAGACGTCACTTTTTGCAAGACAAACCTGAGACATTAAGCAACAAAAAACCAATTGCTTGCTAATTGAGGCTCAGTGGTGGAATATTTCCAGCAATCCATAAACAGTTATTGAAACAATAATTCATTGCTAAGCATCTTTGCCTTCCAGGTCTTAGAATGTCAAGCAGGTGTATGGCAAACACAATGCAATACAGGCAATATATAAAACATAATGGTAACAAATCTTAAGATGCTTACAGAATATATTATGATCCAATTAAAAATTAAGAATTGCCATCATATATATGACAGTATTAGGAATCATTATTCTTTTTTTATGCTTCTTTCCTCATTATGAAGACAAGAGTTTTCGTAACTATAAAAATGTCTTTTTTGCCATACTTTAGAGCACGTCTATATTTTCCTTTCTTAGCAGTCCATCACCATGTGACATCATGGGCATTTGTATTGAAATGAAAATCCCAAAGCCTAGTAGTCATTGTGACCTGGACTGCAAAAAAAAAAACAGACTTCGTTTCCCTCTGCCACCATATACATACATAAGCTGATGAGTTTTTCATATTTTGAAAAAGCTTGTCAGAAAGCAATTAGAACTAAACATAACCGGAGGTTACCTTCAGTGAGATCTATAGGTCAGAATGGTCAATAGATTCAGAGACAAATGTAGCAGCCGTTAATTGCGTATCTTGACTTTCCCTATAAAGAATTATGGGCTAAAAGCAAATACCCATTGAGGTCAAATATTTCCATACTGTCGAAAATTCATTTTCTGACTAGTAAAATGAATCACAGAATGCAGAAGGGTGTAATAGCTATTCAAAATAGCATGCTTTCCTTTGGATATTTTGATCTTTGATAGTTTAAAGAACTAAAAACTATGTAATATAAAACTAATGGGATATGTGAAAACCAACAACCCTTTCTACCAAGGTGATAAAATAACTGATGTTCACCTGTTCAAGAGTTTACAACAAATGGGACTTGTGGATGACCACTTTTACTACTCATCCTAAATATTGCATAGGTTTGAATGATGAACAAAAAGCAATACCTATGAAGCAATAGGTATGTCACTATTTATATGTAATAAGTCAGCTATGATGATGCAATAGCAAAGGTAGGTAAAGACACTGTGTGGCTCCTGCTTACTGTCAATGATCCTAAAGTAACCCTGTCACTAGGATAAAAAAAATCCCCCCCAGCAGGCACTGTTGTCCCACCTGCCAGCCATTATGTCTCTTTAATGTCCAGAAGTGGTGTAGTGCCTAGCGGGAGGAACTACAGGGCATACCAGGGCACACGCTAATGGATGCACCTTGAAGTGTCGGATAGCAGCAGTACTCCTAAAGTAGAACTATAGGCAAAAGTTTTTTTTGCATTTTGGATAGAGCCAGGGGATAAGCAATATACTGTATGTCCTATTTCAGAGATTTCCTTTCACTTTCTGTCCCATAGCCAAACAGAATGTGGGAAGAAATCCCCGAAATTTAAAGGAATCTCTTTGGGCTCCCCAGTGTCCCCACTGGAATCTATTACCTTTCTGAGGACAACCCAAAATTTGGGATTTTCTTTTACTTTCACTTTCATTGATAATGGTAAACAGGACAGGCAGTGTGATAGGGACACAGACAGCAATAAAAATGACAGGTGTTCAAGTCCCTCCCCACTCTATCCAAAGCTGAAAAAAAAGTTTTGCCTTTAGCTACACTTAAATTCTGGACTCATGACCCATTACGGCAGGTAAGTAATACAGTAAATATCCTCTTCTACAGCAGGATGCTGCTTGCAATATTTTCTATCATAACAAGGATTGCGTTAAAGCTGACCTTCGCCCCTCCCCCACATTCACAGAAAACACCAATTTAACCTTAGGTTGCAAGTGGATAAAGTTATTCAAAGTTACTTACCTATTGTTTTGTCTAGTGTCTTTGGTATGGCCCCTTCTAGTGGGTCATTTTTAAAAAAGACATCATTGACAGCTGGCTTCTTCTTCCTTATTCTCTGTGGACTGTCTGATGACATCTGTGCCACATCTTGTTCATGTGCTGTATCTCAATACATTTATTAATTAAAAAAATACTTTTCCCATAAGTTCTCAGTAAAACATCCTGCAAGATATTGGGGTCACAGGTGGGGGTTCCACTAGATGAGTGAAATGTGGAGCAGGGTATGCATGTGATGAGGCACATGATGTCTATGCCTCATCTCATGCATGTGAAATGTGACATTACACTCGTCCTTTGGAAAAAGCCTTTTTTCTCCCCAAGATCTTACAGGTTAGAAATGAGTTCTTCAGGGAAGGCATTGGGGATGTAGTAGCTTTCTCAGGGGGCACATGTGAGGTCCTGGCTATATCACCAGTGCCTCAAGAAACCAGGACATGAGATTTAAAGCGGAGCTCCACCCAAAAGGGGAAGTTCTGCTTTAAGGACTGCTCCCATGCTCCCCATTAAGGATTAACACCAAATTTGACAGGTACCCGCTCCCACTTCCGGTCCAATTTCCTAGGTGATCGGAAACGGAAGGTGTCCTCCCTCCCTGTAGTCTTTTGGGAAACGTGACAGGTCCTAGAAGACAACAGGACCATTCATGAAGTGCAGCGCAACTCGCACATGCACAGTGGGTACCCAGCTGTGAAGCTGCAAGCTATCACAGCCAGGTGCCCACACTGAAGATGCCGGCGCCTGGAATCCAGGACGGCCAGTGAAACGGACTCCGGGGGACACACCATGGGACCGAGGGACAGGTAAGTGGCTGTTTTTTTAAAAGTCAGCAGCTACAGTTTTTGTAGCTGCTGACTTTTATTTTTTGACAGGGTGAGTGGAACTCCGCTTTAAGTTTAATTTTGGCTACAAAATGTGTATTTTTTAAATAGTTGCATTGTGCTTTAAATTCAACATCTAAAACCACATTCATTTGTTTTCTTTGGGAGGGGGGTTCCACCTTAAAGCAGGACAGGTGCAGATAAGAAATGATTGGTATCCAGATAAGCTCATCTTCATATTAGCAGCCTACCTGGCTTCAGACACACAATGGAAATAGATCATAGTTAGATTTAGATGTTAACAAGACTCATTCTGCAATTCAGGGACATCTTATGCACAGACTGCATCTCTGCACTCTAATGTTCAGCACAGAGTTAACACATAATTTCCTGCTAACTGAGAGGGCAGTGTTTCTGAGAAGCAGAGGATCTTGGGACCTGTAGTCCCATTGCCTAGAGACACTGTACAACATTGTATGGACTACATTTACCAGAGGAAAGAGAAACCAAAGGTCATCCTGGGGAGGCAGATATATTCTCCTGCAGCAGCCGTGATGTCTCTCTAGGTGTGGGGACTTGGAGGCTAACGGAGAAGAGCATGTTATCTTCCCTTTCAAGACCAGGCAGCGGCTCCACCGTGCAGCACAGTAAACCTGCGCAGCAGTCCTGCATCACCCAGTCCAACAGGGCGACTATCAACATTCCAGAGACCGCAGTAATCTCCAGGAATCGGGTTGGCCGCTGCTGTGCACCTTGCAGGTGCCACTACCCACTGTCTTGATTGGTTGTCAGTAGGCAATCTGGAGCCATTGCACTCTGTCAGTAGCTTGCCCTCCACATCAGATTTTGGTTGTATCATCTCCCAGGGGACTGGTGTGCGGGTACAAGCCCAACATTCTCCCTAATAAAGTATAGACACTGCATGCAGACACTGTTATCCCTCTCTTTACCTACTTCAGGGCTTCTGTTGAGCAATACCTTTTGCTAACCCATTAATTCTGATACCTCTGGGCCCCACCATAAGCTAGCTGAAGACCAAGGGTATATTTACCTCCAGGATTTCTCCATTCAAAGGATTCAGTCTACAGCGTTTGTCACTGACTGTCTTTCTTTTGTTTATTATTGCTCACATAGCACTTGTTTATTTTAAGGGGGGACTTCTACTTAGGTTTTATAAACTGTGTCTTACTGCTTTCTTTGCTTGTGTTGGCAGGACCTAGAGGGAGCTGACTGACTAAAGGTCTCCTCTTCCCCCTCATGCTTCTGGAATCATACGTTTATTTTGAATTTATTGGTCCTTTATTTAATCCTATCCACATGGTCATTTCTATTGTATATCTTTGTGACTTTGTTTGATGCTATGCTTTGCAAGTTGGTGAACACCCACACTAACCTGATCTTTTGAGAGCCTATTGCACTTGTGTTTGCAGTATTCCTATTCAACCAGGTGTGTCAGGGGTGGTCCGACATTGTTCTTAGAGTTGATCCACAGAACAGAGAACCCAAAATCATCAACGGCTCCTTCAGGGGTGGTGCTACACATACAGTGCTCAGCATAAAGAGTACAACCTAACAGATTTGTCAGAAAACCTTTACTTTCCTTTCAGAATCAACATTTTCTATGGGACACTACACTGCAAAATACTCCCACAAGTGCAGGACATTAATTGCAAACAGGATTTGTTAATTTGCACACACAAAAATGTGTTTTTCTTAACAAATGCATTCAAGACCATGTTGCAAAAATGAATACACCCCAATAAAAGTCTTAGGAGCAAAGCTAAATTTTGGACAACAAAATCCTATTTAAGAAGAATTCGACTATAGGTGAGTCTAATTATTCATTAAACAGGTGTCCAGCAGACAGTTGATTATAAAAGGGCATTACTTAACCTCTTGCCGTCCGCCTGCTGTTTATAAACGGCAGGGCGGTGGCAGTCCAGGGGCGGGCTGCCGTTCCTAAACGGCACCCGCCTTTTCTAGCTGTGCGCGCTCCCTAGGAGCGCGCACCACCGCGATCCGGTGTCCGCTGTGTCCTCCGGACACAGTGAAACACCGATCGTCAGACGGGACCTCTGTACGAGGTCCCGATCATGTGATCACTGATTGGCAAATCAGTGATCACATGCAAAGTAGTAAGCAAGATGTCACTTGTGACATCATTGCTTACTACGTGTGAAATCTGTGAATGATCACAGAGGTCGCATAGTACAAGGCTATTCACAACAGCCTTGTACCATGTGACAAGCTGTGACCAATCACAGCTCACTCAGTATTTCTCAATGACTGCAAGAATGCAGACAGAGAGAAAGAGAAATGATTGCTTTTACATCCTATATGGGTGTAAAAGCAATCAGTGTAAAAAAAAAAATCTTCATCACCCCCCACAAGTAGTACAGTGTCACCATGGTGACACTGTACTGCTAGGGTGACAGTATGTAAAAAAAAAAATTAAAATAAAAAATAATATAAAAAAAATAAAATAAAAATGTAAAAAAAAATGTTTAAAAATTATAATTTTTGGTTATAAACTAATTTGGATTTTTTTTTTTACTAAAAAAATAACGGAATAAATTTTGGCCAAGATTTAGAATGAAATATTATTTATTTGCAAAATTTTATAAAAAAAACCACTTTTTTTCAAAATTTTTGGACTTTTTCATTTACATAGTAAAAAAAATAAAAATCCCAGCGGTGAATAAATACCACCAAAATAAAGATTTATCTGTCTCAAAAAAATGGTAAAAAATTCATATGGGTACAGTATTGCATGACCGCGCAATTGTCATTCAAAGTGTGATAGCGCTGAAAGCTGAAAATTGCCCTGGACAGGAAGGGGGTAAAAGTGTCCGGACAGGAAGTGGTTAACAAAGAAAACCGCTTCCCATTTCATGTTGTCAGCAATGGCACCACATGGAAGAGAAATGTCACAAGGCTTGAGAGGGAAAATAACTTCTCTACACAGGAAAGGTACAAGAAGATCACCAGAGCTTTACTTACCAGTCAAAATACTGTAGCAAAAGTGATACAAAAATTAACAAAGATGGCACTGCAACCATCTCACAGAGACATCCAGGCCGTCCATGGAAGTTAACACCTCGACAGGAGTGTCTTCTGATAAGAAGGGTTGAAGAAAATTACCATGAAAGTTCATTGCAGTTAGCTAAAGAAGCAGAAAGCCAAACTGGGTGATTGTTTCCTGTGATACAATACAGCATACACTGCAGAGGAATGACATGCATAGGCGTCGTCCACGAAGGAAGCCTCTCCTAAAGCCCATGCACAAAAAAGCCCACCTAGAATTTTCCAGGGCCCATGCTGAAAAAGAAGAAGACTACTGGGACTCTGTACTCTGGAGTGATGAGACCAAGATAAATGTTTTTGGAACTGATAGCTTCAAAACTGCATAGCATCACAAAGGTGAGGAGTACAAAGAAAAATGCATGGTGCCTACAGTGAAACATGGTGGTGGCAGTGTCCTTCTGTGGGGCTGCATGAGTGCTGCTGGTGTCGGGGAGCTGCATTTCATTGATGGTATCATGAATTCACAGATGTACTGTTCTATATTGAAAGAGAAGATGCTACCATCTCTCCGTGCCCTTGGTCATCGTGCACGTTTCCAGCATGACAATGATCCAAAACACACATCTAAGGTCACTGTTGCATTTCTGAAGAAGAAATTGAAAGTGATTCAGTGGCCAAGTATGTCTCCTGATCTGAACCCAATCGAACACCTTTAGGGAATTCACAAGTTGAGCATCACTCTCCATCCAGCATCCAAGCCCTAAAAGTGGTCATTCTTGAGGAATGGAAAAAAGATAAATGTTGCAATGTGTCGCCAACGTGTTCATTCCATGCCTAGAAGACTTGGTGCTGTCCTTACAAATCATGGAGGTCATACAAAATACTAGATGGAGTAGTTTTTGTTGTGGGGTGTATTCATTTTTGCATCAACTAATTTTGGTAAAATGGAAGATTGTGTAATCTAAGTTATATTATTAACCTTACTTTCAGGTAATGAGCTAAACAAATGTTCTATAAAACTCAGTTTTGTCAAAATTTTGGAAATTGTTCTTGTGTTCATTGAGATATTGATTAAAATCTTACTTTTCAAATGGGGTGTATTCATATATGCTGAGCATTGTATATTCATTTTCACATTGTATTCTAATTATTTCTAGCTACTCCTATAATTCTTAACAATCTTAAAATGTGCAAACTTTCCACTTCCTTGAATTCTGTGCCATGTTTTCACTGTGCCCTGTAAGTAAGCACTACTGTCAGGAAGACCATGCTCTACCTATTGAAAGCCTTACAGGACTTAGTATCATAGGTGAGTGGTCGCCATCTCCCTTTGCTTGTGACCTGATCCTGTGTACTCCTGTATCTTTAGCTTCATATCTGCCATCAAGATATCCCGAACAGGGTCTCCTGCACACACCTGTGCCACTCTGTGACTTATACTCTGCTACCATCTCTGGCGGAAACAGGACAAGAGGCGTACTGTAAGTGCAGTCCTTTTGTCAGCTCAGCCTTGACCAGGTATGTGATAACTGCTGTGTCACACATTTCACAGAGCCTGCATTCTGAACTAGAGATGTGCTGAGAGGAGGTGTTTGACAAGGCAGAGTCAGTACAGGAATCACTGCTTGCCAGCAGCAAGGTACCATGGAATATGTAGTCCTTGTAAATTGAAAGTAAACAGCAGAGGAGAAGCAACGAAGCATGCAGGGAATGCAGGAAGTTGTGGAAAGAGATGGCCTGCAGACAGGCAGAACTCACAACATGAAAGGACATTTTTCAAGTAAGCTTTTACTGAATTGTCAAAAATACCTATTCTTTGTATTGCTATTACAATGTTAATTTGATAAAAAAAAGTGTATGTTGTGTCCATAAATTTACTTTAAGTCAGAGTTCTCAGTTGGCAGAACTATCACTTTTCAGGCAACTGCAAAGTAGAAGAGCATCATTCAGAATGAAATGGTTTAGCAGAGTTCTGCCCGTACTCACTCCTACTCTGGTTTTTTTTTTAATTGCCCTTAAGAAGGTGCTTATTATGATGGGAAGGTGCAATTTTCATTGCATTAGTGTTTATTAGGAAAAAAAGGTTGTGTACATTATGTCATAACTTCAAGAAAAATGATTAATGGAGAACAGCGGGACTACCTTTAATTGAAATGCCTTTCTCTAGGACGGAATGATTATTGAAGGACATGATGTTTCATTAATTTTCAGTTTATCTGACTGTATTATGAGTAACAGCTCCTTTATCTCTTCCAAAGGATTTATGTATGATAAATATATCCTTTAATAACTATTACGTTCTTGAGGAAGGCAAATGACAGCAAGTCCGTACACTCCAGCATGCCTTGTAAAGCAGTTACATTTATGTTTGACACCAAAAGGGTTACATATGATGTCATAAAAGCCTATTCTAAATGGCTAGTATCCAAATGTAGTAAATATAAAAGAGTGCAGAACAGAACTGGTAAGGAAACTGTAGAGGAGGAAAATGTCAAACTAGATTCTATGTAGACTTTTCCCTGTGATAGGAAAATGTTACTTTTTCAGTTACCATACCTTTAAAGTGTTACTAAACCCACAACAGTATAATAAGTCTGTATATGCAGTAAAGCATGCTTGTTATACTCACTGTGGAACCTAAGGGGTTAATCTACTGCATTGTTTAAAAATGCTGCTTGATCCTGAATTCTCTGATCCTCCCCTTCTTCCAGTGTTTCCCTCTTATCTCCTGCTGATAAGGCATATCATGGAGACACTCTGTACATGCTCAGTTTAGTGTGTATTGCTAGAGAGGGTTTTTTTTGCCTTTGGAGAGTGCATGTGATCAACACAGGGTCAATCAGCATTGCCCAGACAGAGGTCAGGGGTTCTACATCCTTCTAGAGAAGAAAGGGTATTCTGATGAAGTCACATGACAGTGATGTAACGCGTAGGTCAGAGAGCGGAATGTGGAATTTCCGGCACGAATGGCCGCAGCATATTGGTACACCCAGTACACCCATATCAGCACATGAGATTGATGCCTTGTTTGGTCAGTTCCCATGTAATTGCGCATTTGTCTTTACAATAAATTTGATTCATTTACAATATTACACTATGTAAGCACTTTTTCTTGTCTCCCGGGCAGTGCTGTGAGCTGGCTGTTTTTTCTGGTCCAACAAACCCCTGGCAGGAGTTCTGTGTGCTGGCTGATTTCCGTGTCCAAAGGAGAAAGATATATTGCCACCACTGAACAGTATGGTCCACCAGTGAGGGAGATATCATCCCTACATCGCCGTTTGGGGTTCCACTTAAAGGGCCCCTGCAGTGTGTGTCCTGAAAGCCTTTTGGCCCCTTGGGGTCTGGTCATGGAGGTGAGGAGGCATTTTAGCCGGTGTGGGATTAACTAATCATTTACCTATCCATAATGGGGGTTTTTTTGGATGCATTTTTGTTGGACGTTTTTGCACATGGACTTTATGTTGCATTTATGATTTTTTTTTTGTCACGTTATTTATCTCTTCATTGTGTTATTGTATTTTATGTTGCACAGTAATACATTCATTTGGTTTCACTGTGCGTTTATATCACCATTTTCTGTTTTATACTAGTTGCACTCTATATATGGTTGCCACATTTATTTATGGTATTTATATGGTCACTTATTAGTCGTTTTATGTCACATGGCCTTTTGATGCACATTGTGGTTTGACTCTTTAGTTGCATGGTCAAATTTTTTGGCCTCACTGTGCGTTGTTATTGTCATTCTTCTGTGATAAGTAGTTTGTCCACTTTTAATATTAAGCACTTAATTTTGTATTTTTCACATTTTGCTCCACTGTCTCATCAGTTGTATTCACGTTATTTCCTTTATGTTGTGATGGACTCATATGTTCCTCTATTACTGTGATTTAGTTAATATTTTATTTCTCCCTGATCATTTCCATGCGTTTTGCCCACGGTCACGGTTTATTGTCTGTTACACCTTTTGGTCCTCATTTTGGACCTTTATTATTTCACCTTTCCCTTCACTCCCATATTCCTTCCATTTACTGATTATGTTATGGTGTATTATCTATTGTCTTCTCATCTCATTATTTGTTTAGGAATATCTGTGGCAGTATTGTGATTAGAGCAACATCAATTTTCTGTTTGTTCATACATTGGGGACATTTTTCCTGTGACTGTTTAAAGAGTATGTATATCCAACATTTCATATTCCTGATATGTGCCTGCTGTACTATGTACTTGTATGAAAAAGTCTTATTAAAAACTGACCACACTAAACAGGAGAACACAGCGTGGTCAGCTCTCTAGCTGTATTGGGAACTCAGCAAGCTCTCCTCCAATGATCAGACTTCTGCTGACACCCTCCCCCTCCCCCACGCACAACCTTTCAATGGGAAGATTAGTGTGCTGCTGTTTCTCCTCCCCCAGCTTAGAGCAGAGGGTATCTGATTAACTATAAAAAAAGGAAAAAGGGATATTTGTAATGTTTTTATATGTATACACAAATGTTTTGCCTTTTATTTCTATTTTAAATTGAATGGTTTATTCAATCACTTTAGAAAGGGATTTCCCTCACATTAAATGATATACAATAGTTACATAGTAAGGTTGACTAAAAACACCAGTCCATCCAGTTGAACCTGAATGTGTGTATATGTAACTACCAAATTCAATATCTATGTGCATTGTGTTCATTAAGAAACACATCTAAAAGTTTTTTAAACATATCTACAATGTTGTACACTTCTGGCTGACACCAACTGTGGTAGGGAGTTCCACACCCTTACTTCTCTAACAGTAAATAACCCCTTGCACAGTTTAATATTGAACTGCCTTCCATCCAACTTCACTGTGTGGCCGCGTCTTCTTTAAGATCCTTTGGTTAAATAGTTTCCTCCCAATGCTAGAGTCACCCTTTAAAGATTTGTATATTGTGATCATATCCCCCTCTTAAGCATCTATTCTGCAGGAAGAATATGTTTAACATGCTGGCAGGTGGCTTCCCCAGGCTTACCCATACGTTGTGATGCACAGGCGCTCTTGCACGCCCCCTAAGGGGTGCAGCAGTATGATCCTGTGATCACTGTGTCCAGTGGATCATGGTGCTCAGTACCCAGCTGCTGTGAGCAGCCAGAGTAACAAGTGATTGCTATGGCCAATCACAGGGATCCCATGATAACATGTAAACAAAACTATCATAAATGTCTTTTATTCATGACAGCTTGCCTACTATTGTGATGCTGTGATTGGTCGCCAGTGATTACATGGTACCTTGGCCAGTCACAACACCCTGTACCATATGCTAGCTGTGGACCAAACACAGCATCACAATAGTAAACAATGAGTCGTGAATGGAAGCCATTCAGGATAGTTCAAACAATTGCTGTTACACTGTGATCACTGCAACAAGCATTCACAGTGCAGAAAAAAAAAACTGTTAACCTCCCCTCCCCCAGAGTAGTACAGTGTCACTATGGTGACACTCAGCTACTCTGATGACAGTATTAATAAAACATTAAAAAGAGGGAAAAAAAGTTTAAAAAAATATTTAGTTATATATTTATTTACATAATATCAGCATTTAGTATCCCAGATCAATGCCACACCAGTCATATGATGACGCTGTACTGCACTGGTGACAGTGTGTAAAGGAACCTTGTTTTAAGTTTGCAAACTCTGCAGAGAACCCTATTGAAGTCTATAGGGTGAAACATATTTAATTTTGGCTGTTTGTAGGACTAATAAGCAAGTTATTGACAAGCAAAAGGCATGAAAGGCCTAGAACTTGCAGATATGTACCAATCAGGGGCGGACTGACCATTTGGAAACTTGGACACTGCCCGAGGGCCGAGGGTCAGTAGGGGGCCCCATGAGATGCCCCTGGTACCTTTTTCATAGGCTTTTTTGAGTTTGGGCAAGGACACAGGGGCCCCATGATCCTTTATTGCCCGGGGGCCCTATGAGTTGTCAGTCCGCCCCTGGTACCAATGCCAAAAAAAACTGTGTCTATCCCTATACAGAATGGTCAGCTCTTTCTATCAGCCCCAATACACACAGCATGGCTGATGAGAGCCCGCTTTTTTTATTGAAAGGGAGCTGGGTTATCGTTTTCTTTAGATTATTAGCTCTTGTGACCCCAGAACAAAAGATATGCACTGCAAGGTTATTCCTTGTATCTGGTGGTCAAAC
The DNA here is from genome assembly GCF_062004578.1 of Staurois parvus. NCBI lineage: Eukaryota > Metazoa > Chordata > Amphibia > Anura > Ranidae > Staurois > Staurois parvus. Next base: position 620,021 of record NW_028318824.1, on the reverse strand, counting down.
TACAAACTTGTTGAAGACCTAAGAAGAATATAATCTGAACACAGTAATTGCACAGTATGTAATGCAGTGGCCCATACTCACACATTATATGTAGCAGATTCATTATTTGTCTTAATACACAATTGTCATTCAAACACAACAAAACTTTATTACAGAACTTAGAGGAATAGCATATAAAGTGACACAAGTCTTGATATTTACAAGCGCATGCACATGCAGCTTATCTGAGGATAAGCCAATGAAAAAACACAGTATTACTTCATACACAACCAAGGAAATTTGTTTTCAAAAATATGCATAGAAAATAATCTTCACAAATATGTAGATAAGTCCTGTAGTAAGTGAGGTCTTGTCCATGGTGCTGACGATGGGACTCTATGAAATAATGCTGACTTTCTGTAAATGTCAGTATCAGCAAATAATTCAGTAGAATTTAGTTCCAGGAAGAGTCAGACTTTTCTTTTCGTCCGTATAAAAAGTATTATTTATAAAGTGATGTGCTGTATAGTGAATATGCAAAGTTCCAACTTCAAATGTTTGCTCCACAAAGGTACATGCCAGTGGAAAGTATGAGCTGCAGTCCACAGTTGTTGATTTAGATCATGAACTCCACCATTGCAAGTTCTTTTCGAGTGACTATATTCTACCAGTCCAGCATTATAAAGATCTTCCATTGGGCTATCCACCAACATGAGATACTAGAAATGGGGCACCCATGGATAGTTCCTATACTCGTCAATTCAAAATAGTAGCCTGCTCATTTGACATTACAGCTGAACTTTATGTTACTTACCCCCAGGGTTTTTTTTCAGCGGGAACGCGGGGGAATGCAGTTCCAGCACCTCCAGTACTGAATGTTTGAAATGGCAAGGGGTGCTGGTGTGTGCAGGATGGTCTATTGATGCTAGGGGATCTATTGTTGCTGTGTAGGGGAGGAATCTCTTGATGAGGGAGGGGTCTATTGTTTCTGAAGCGTCAATTGTTGCTGGGAGGAATCTACTGTTAAAGGAAGGGGTCTGTTGCTGCTGGCTGCTGGAATATCTATTGTTGCCAACAGGGGTCTATTGATGCTTGAGTGGGTCTATTGTTGCTGGTGGTGCTTTTGCTGCTGGCAGCAGGGGATCTATTTTACTGCTTTTTATGTTATCATTAGAAAATTCCATACAAATTACTTTAACACCACAAAATGATACTTGGTTCTGTATTCAGTATACTAAAAGGGGTGGTACTGGTAGGTAGGTAGGTAGGTAGGTAGGTAGGTAGGCGGTGGAACCAAAGGACGGTGCTCGTAGGTGGATAGGAGATGAAGACAAGGGGTAACTTGTAAGGGGGGAGTTCCTGCACCTATTCTCTGGGGGAAAAAAGCCCTGCTTACCCCCCAATATGTCTTCTGCAGTCCTCAGACTGCAGTCCAGTGATATCATGGTTCCTTTCTCTTCTTGCTTGGTGGCAGCAGTGGGTGGTTTTTCCTATTTGACTGAGTGGATCTCAGGTTATGATTAGTACAGTGAGAACAGGCTGTCTGATGACACCACCCAATAGGCATGACTATGATAGCCTAGGCTCATGGGAAAAGGGTTGATTGACACTGGCTGTTATTTACCTGGAAGACATCTAGTGGCAGATAGGAATTACTGCAGTGGTCAGCTCTGGATAGTTCAGCAACAACACTTTGTTTTAATAATAAAATGAACATGATAAAATAACATTTCTTTTTCCTAATATTTATGTATTTATTTTATCATGTTGATTTAATAAGAGATTTTTTATTGGATTTTTTGTTATATATAAACCTTGTGAATAAATTTTTTTTTTTTATGAGCACTATTTATAAAATGATAGGTATTTATTTCCTTAAAGTATGTAAAATTTAGATATTTACACTGAAATTATGTTCTTGTCTTTTGCAATGTTATTATTATTATACAGTATTTATAAAGCGCCAATAGTTCGCTCAGCGCTGTACATTACAATGGGGGACAGAACATGTGACAGAACAATAATACAATACAATGCAAAACATGAGGGGATCGAGGGCCCTGCTCTTTCGAGCTTACAATCTAGGAGGGAGGGGATGGTGGCACAGGAGGAGAAAGCTGTGGGGGATGGAGTGGTAGGAAGAGTGGAGGAGGTCGACAAGTTAGCAGGGGGTGGGGTAGGCTTCCTAGAAGAGGTGGGTTTTCAGGGTGCGCCTAAAGGAGAGGAGAGTAGGTGATAATCTGATGGGTTGGGGCAGGGAGTTCCAGGGGATGGGTGACACCCTGGAAAAGTCCTAGAGGCGGGCATGGGAGGAGGAGTCCAGGGAACTAGAGAGAAGGAGGTCTTGTGTGGAGCGGAGTGTGCGTGCTGGGTGGTACTTGGATATTAGGTCGGTGATGTAATTTGGGGCAGTATGATGGACAGCTTTGTACATCAGTGTTAGGATTTTGAATTTGATCCGTTGCGCAATCGGAAGCCAGTGGAGGGATTGGCAGAGGGGGGTGGCGTAAATGTTATTGTTTGTTATGACCCACTCCTAATTTTTTTATCTTTGTCTTGTCATACTGGTACACTATTCATTTTTATGAAGGAGACACAGATTCCTGAAATGCATTGGTTCACCTTACAGTATGTCCCTGTTTGGGCTGGTGCCATGACTGCTGATCTATATTTCGGGTTTCAGGGTGGCTCCTTTTTCTTGCAGCATCCTATGGAGCCATCCTTTCATGCAGGGATGCAGGGACCAGTGTTATGTCTCCCTACACTGTGTGCATCAACAGAAACACAAAGACCTATAGCTTGAGATGGCAAGACACTTCCTTGCTTCCCCTTCAATCCCCGCTCCCTTCTCTAAATTAGCAGACTTTCTGGAAATTGCACTGTTCACTTTTAACTGTTTTAGGAAGTTTAGGAAAGTAGTACTGAGAGAGCAGGAAACAGCAGATGCTGGGGTAATCATCTTAAAAATAGTTTACTGAGGAATGTTTATTTTATTGTGCTCAATGTGTTAAGCTGAAAACCGCTCAGAATGTAATACTACTTTAAATATCTCACTGAAGATGGCTTACCCACAAGACAGTGACAATGTAGGTGGCCTATGGGTGACCTTCTTGCAAAGGACTCACTGGTGGTGTTTTCACTCCTTACACACTTTATATGGGCTCAGAGACACCTGTGTGCTATCATCCTAAATATGAATTTCAACCACATTTTTCACATATGTGGTGGGTTTTTGATGGATTTATCTGTATGTGTTTCCAGAGGTTGAGTATGCATCTCTGGGCCTTCAAACCTATGTTAAACTCATATGTAGTGTGTTTTACATGCGGCATCATTTATCTGAACAAAAGTGCTGCTTGCTCTAAAATGCACCAACAATAAAGTGAGCAGGATATTTTTAAAATATACAAACCACAGTGAAACATTTAGCTGAGAACTATGCTGTTGAAGATGATGATACCGAACATCCCAAGCACTTTAGGTGCAGTTTATGTATTGTTCGAAAATTCCTAAAGTGCAGAGGTTTCAATGGACCCTAAAGTGCCAACATACATCCACGACACTGTGCACTCTCTTCAGATAGTAACACACTGGAACTATTTCTGAGGTCCTAAAAGTAGTCCATATCGTGAAAGCTCATTTTTCATGTTGGAGCAGATGCAGTTGCAGAGATGCTGATGTTGGTATAGGTGTACCTAGACAATGATGCCCCTGTGGTCCTTCCTTCTTCTTCTCCAACCCCCTGCACCATCCCTCTGCCTTGTACATTCCTGCCTGAACAGCAGGTGAAAGTAGCCAGAAACCCCAGCCGAAAACGTTTGTTCATGAAGCAGTAGATGATGGGGTTCACACAAGCAGATGTGTAGGAGAGCAGGTGAATAAAGGAAATTGGAGCTCCAGAGAGGAGAATCCCTGCAGTGGCAGTGTCAAAGGCTCTCCAGGCATTGACACTGAATACTGGCGTCCAACAAATAAAAAATAATATTACGATGACAATTAACATGCGGATCACCCGCTTCTTGGCCATTAGGTTGGCAGCAGAGCTGTTGCTCCTTACTCTTTCAATCTTGGTGTTGTTGGGTGCAGAGAGCTGACGCATTTCAACTTTTTTCTTTCTTTTTGTCTTCTGTAGATAACAACCATCTCCATTCTCAAACTGATTACTGCTTATACTGCTTGTCCGTTCTGTTCAGACAAGGGAGAAAACAGAACAATTACCGTGAATAATGAGAATACACAGAAAATATATTACTCCCAATATCCACAATCACAGACATCCGGGCATCTGTTTATGGAGCAAAGTAACAATGTCTGTAACACAAACTCAATGAAAATAATGAGCCTGATATTTAGTAAAGAGCAGCATGACCTACACCAAACTTCAATATGATTCATAACTTTAATATGCTTGGAAATATAAAATATCCTTTGTGATCAAAAAGACTTTCCTGTCTTTAGATGGACTGTACATTCTGATAAAGTGGAGAACGGATAAAAATCATAACAATATTATTTCAGTTATTACTGTTTTTATTCTTGGCAATATAATGGTCCATAGGGCATGAAAAAAATCCTTTAAAGTAAACCTTTCCTTTCCCAGACATATAAACATAGCGGCATCTTCACAATCAGCTATTTCAAATGAACGCTGCCTTTCAGCAAAATGTGCAGCTTAAACAGACTAAACAGAGCTCATACTGATATGCAGATTTTGCCTTTTTGCCAAAAGTAAGTAGCTAAGCCCTCATCTCTATCCAGATCCTCTGGTCACTGGTATAAAAAGAAATGAATCGTTTCTTTGGGCAGAGGTGTGGGGACTGTCTGGTCTCACCTTCTCTATGCTGTGTGAGAACCAAGATGGTAGCAACCAACAGAAGAAACAAATGAGTACCGTGTTTTTTGCTCCATAAGAAGCGCCTAGGTTTTAGAGGAGGAAAACAAGCAAAAAATATTCTGAACCAATGGACTGCAGACATAGCACAGGAAATGACCAGAGACTGCAGACATAGTACAGGAGATGACCAGAGACTGCAGATATAGTAGAGGAGATGACCAGAGACTGCAGACATAGCACAGGAAATGACCGGAGACTGCAGACATAGCACAGGAAATGACCTTAGACTGCAGACATAGCACAGGAAATGACCAGAGACTGCAGACATAGCACAGGAAATGACCAGAGACTGCAGACATAGTACAGGAAATGACCAGAGACTGCAGATATAGTAGAGGAGATGACCAGAGACTTCAGACATAGTACAGGAGATGACCAGAGACTTCAGACATAGTACAGGAGATGACCAGAGACTGCAGATATAGTAGAGGAGATGACCAGAGACTGCAGACATAGTACAGGAGATGACCAGAGACTGCGGACATAGTACAGGAGATGACAGAGACTGTGGACATAGTACAGGAGATCACCGGAGACTGTGGACATACTACAGGAGATGACCGGAGACTGCGGACATACTACAGGAGATGACCAGAGACTGCGGACATACTACAGGAGATGACCAGAGACTGCAGATATAGTACTGGAGATGACCAGAGACTGCAGACATAGTACAGGAGATCACCGGAGACTGCGGACATACTACAGGAGATGACCAGAGACTGTGGACATACTACAGGAGATGACCAGAGACTGTGGACATACTACAGGAGATGACCAGAGACTGCAGACATCATACAGGAGATGACCAGAGACTGCGGACATGGTACAGGAGATGACCAGAGACTGCGGACACGGTACAGGAGATGACCAGAGACTGCAGACACGGTATAGGAGATGACAGAGACTGCGGCCACAGTACAGGAGATGACCAGAGACTGCGGACATCATACAGGAGATGACAAGAGACTGAGGACATACTACAGGAGATGACCAGAGACTGCAGACATCATACAGGAGATGACAAGAGACTGAGGACATACTACAGGAGATGACCAGAGACTGCAGACATGGTACAGGAGATGACCAGAGACTGCAGACATGGTACAGGAGATGACCAGAGACTGCGGACATGGTAAAGGAAATGACCAGAGACTGCGGACGTACTACAGGAGATGAACAGAGACTGCAGACGTAGTACAGGAGATGAACAGAGACTGCAGACATAGTACAGGAGATGACCAGAGACTGCGGACACAGTAAAGGAGATGACCAGAGATTGCGGACACAGTAAAGGAGATGACCAGAGACTGCGGACACAGTAAAGGAGATGACCAGAGACTGCGGACACAGTAAAGGAGATGACCAGAGACTGCGGACACAGTAAAGGAGATGACCAGAGACTGCGGACACAGTAAAGGAGATGACCAGAGACTGCGGACACAGTAAAGGAGATGACCAGAGACTGCGGGCATAGTACAGGAGATGATCAGAAACTGCGGACATAGTACAAGAGATGACCAGAGACTGCGGACACAGTAAAGGAGATGACCAGAGACTGCGGACACAGTAAAGGAGATGACCAGAGACTGCGGGCATAGTACAGGAGATGATCAGAAACTGTGGACATAGTACAGGAGATGACCAGAGACTGCGGACATACTACAGGACATGACCAGAGACTGCAGACATAGTACAGGAGATGACCAGAGAATGCGGACATAGTACAGGAGATAACCAGAGACTGCAGACCTTTGGGGAGCGGAAGGGGGGGAGAGGGCACCCGAATTTGACAGGTACCCGCTCCCACTTCCACAGAGTTGTTCTCCCTCCCAGTCTTCTAGGACACGTGAGAGGTCCCAGAAGACTGCCAAACCATTCACAAAGCGCAGCACTTCTCGCGCATGTGCAGTGGGCAGCCGGCTGTGAAGCCGCAAGCTGTTACAGCCGGGTGCCCACACTAAAGATGCCGGCACCATGGAGAGAAGATGGTAAGGACCAGGGGCGGACTGACAACTCATGGGCCCCCTGGGCAATAGGGGATCATTGGACCCCTGTATCCTCGTCCACACTCAAACCACACCCAAAAAAGCCTATGAAAGGTACCAGGGACATCTCATGGGGCTCCCTACTGACCTCGGGCAGTACCCGAGTGCCCGATTGGTCAGTCCGCCCCTGGTGCGGACCGAGGAGTAGGTTCTGCTGCACAGAAGAGCCGAGCAGCCGGCCCGGTATTCTATCATGGCAATGGCAGGAATACCAGGCTGGCCACTCCATATTCGCTCCATAAGACGCACAGACATTTTCCCCCATTTTCATAGGGGAAAAAGTGCATCTTATGGCATGAAAAATACAGTAGTTGGTGATAGACTTGAGCAGAGTTTTTGTTCACTAACTTGCACTGGTGAGTTGTTTATATGCTGAATAGTATGTAGTAGCAATATTTGTCAACATTGAGAAAGAAAATTGTTACATTAAAGTAAAACTAAAGGCAATATTTTTTTTTTAATTTTGGATTGAGTAAGGGAGGGTTATAACCCCTGTCAGTTTTTGGGGTTGTTTTGCTCCTTGGGGAGATTTCTCTTCATTTCCAGTCCTATAGCCAAAACAGGAAGTGAGAAGAAATCCCTGGTTGTCAGCAGAACTACTTTCCTCACTGGAATATTTCCTGTCTATTCCTGTTCTGGAGGCAACCCCAAATTTGGGATATTCTATCGTGATAACTGTAAACATGACAAATGGAGAAAGTGAATCTCCATAAAGGGGACACAGACAACAATAAAAAGCCTTACAGGTATTCTAATCTCTCCCCACTCTATCCAAATCTAAAAAAAAAAGAAAAATGTTAACTGTGTTATAAATATATACACCGTGTTCCAAATTATTATGCAAATTACCGTATTTGCCGGCGTATAAGACGACTGGGCGTATAAGACGACCCCCCTACTTTTCCTGCTAAAATGTAGTGTTTGGGCTATACTCGCCGTATAAGACTACCCCTCTTCCAATGCACACCAGTGGGAGGAATAGTGCCCCATCATTGATGTCAGTGGGAGGAATAGTGCCCCATCATTGGTATCAGTGGGAGGAATAGTGCCCCATCATTGATGTCAGTGGGAGGAATAGTGCCCCATCATTGGTGTCAGTGGGAGGAATAGTGCCCCATCATTGGTATCAGTGGGGGGAATAGGTGCCCCATCATTGGTATCAGTGGCAGGAATGGTGCCCCATCATTGGCATCAGTGGGAGGAATAGTGCCCCATCATTGGTATCAGTGGGGGGAATAGGTGCCCCATCATTGGTATCAGTGGGAGGAATAGTGCCCCATCATTGGTATCAGTGGCAGGAATAGTGCCCCATCATTGGTGTCAGTGGGAGGAATGGTGTGCCATCATTGGTGTCAGTGAGGGGTGGAATAGTGCCCCATCGTTGGTGTCAGTGGGGGGAGGAATAGTGCCCCATCGTTGGTGTCAGTGGGGGGGGGGAATAGTGCCCCATCGTTGGTGTCAGTGGGGGGGAGGAATAGTGCCCCATCGTTGGTGTCAGTGGGAGGAATAGTGCCCCATCGTTGGTATCAGTGGGAGGAATAGTGCCCCATCATTGGTATCAGTGACACCAATGATGGGGCACTATTCCTCCCACTGAGACTTGCTGACCCTGTTCTCGTATGGTGCTGCTGCAGCCAGCATATGTGGTTGCAGCAGCACCTCTACACAGAGCACTTACCTGCTGCTCCGGCACTCAATTTTCGCGGGGCCGCTCGGCTCCGCCCCCTCGCCGGTGATTGGCCGCCTGTGTGCCTTTCCTGAGCTACAGTTCTGGCGGCCAATCACCGGTGAGGAGGCGGAGCCGCGCAGCCGCACGAACATCCAGTGGCCGAACTGAAGGAGACGCCGCGCTTCCTGGACCAGATCGTCGTGGGACTGGATCCAGGTAAGAGACGTCAGCCCCTGCAAACCCCTGTACTTAATGCCGCAGCCCCCCTAACATGTGTACCGGCGTATAAGACGACCCCCGACTTTGCGAGAAGATTTTCAAGGGTCAAAAAGTCGTCTTATACGCCGGCAAATACGGTATATTTTTCTCATTTACCTAAATAATTGATGTAAATAACAGTCAGCATAATTCTCATGTTATCAACTATTAAGAGTACAATTCACATTTTATTGAACAAACCTCCTAATGATAACAGGATTTTAACATAAAAAACTTCCAATGCACTGTTACAAATTATTACGCACAGTAAGTTTCAAAACACTTTATAGGTTGTAAAGAACTGAAAATTGTCATTTGTTGTGTTTGCAGCACATTTACTGAAATCAAAAGCTTTTTCAATCAAACTTTTAACAACATTTTAACTTTTTAAACATTGTAACAGGTCACGTTACATTTTAACATAGGACCCCTTATTTGATAGCAGCTTCACAAGTCTTGCATCCATTAAACTTGTGAGTTTTTGGACAGTTTCTGCTTGAATTTGTTTGCAAGATGTCAGAATAGCCTCCCAGAGCTGCTGTTTGGATGTAAACTTCCTCCCACCCTCATAGATCTTTTGCTTGAGGATGCTCCAAAGGTTCTCAATAGGATTGAGGTCAGGGGACGATGGAGGCCACACCATGACTTTCTCTCCTTTTATCCCCTTAACAGCCATTGATGCAGAGGTATTCTTTGCAGCATGAGATGGTGCATTGTCATGCATGAAGATGATTTTATTACGGAAAGCATAGTTCTTCCTTCTGTACCAGGGAAGAAAGTGGTCAGTCATAAACTCCACATACTTTGCATTGGTCATCTTTACACCTTCGGGGGCTCTAAAGGGGCCGACCCGCTCTGTTCCCATGATTCTGGCCCAAAACATGACTCCACCACCGCCTTGCTCACGTCGCAGCCTTGTTGGAACAGGGTGGCCGTCCACCAACCATCCACTACTCTATCCATCTGGACCATCCAGGGTTGCACGGCACTCATCAGTGAACAGGACTGTTTGAAAATTAGTCTTCATGTATTTTTCTGCCCAATGCAGCCGTTTCTGCTTGTGAGAATTGGTTAGTGGTGGCTGAATAGAAGGTTTATGCACAGTTGCAAGACTCTGGAGGACTCTACACCTTGATGTCTGTGGGACTCCAGAGGCACCAGCAGCTTCAAATATCTGTTTGCTGCTATGTAATGGTATTTTAGCAGCTGCTCTTTTGATCCGATGCATGGATCTGGCAGAAATCTTCCTCAATGTGCCTTTATCTGCATGAACCCGTCTGTGCTCTGAATCAGCCACAAATCTCTTAATAGTGCGATGATCAAGCTTACGTTTTTGTGAAATATCTAATGTTTTCATACCTCGTCCAAGGCATTGAACTATTTCACTCTTTTCAGCAGCAGAGAGATCCTTTTTCTTCCCCATATTGCTTGAAAATGGTGCTCTGCTTAATAATGTGGAACACCCTCCTTTAGTAGTTTTCCTTAAATTGGGCTCACCTGCCAATCTAATTATCACAGGTGTCCGAGATTGTTTTCAGTGATCAAAAGAGCCCTGAGACACAATGCCATTCATGAGTTAAACTGAAAAACAAAATATTTCATCTTTGTGACACTTAAATAGAATTTGCATAATAATTTGGAACGCGGTGTATACATGTTACATGCGGTTGGGGCTGTAACTCTGTAAATCAGGGCTATAGAATGAGTGTTTCTCTCCTGTGTGATCTAATTGGGCTCTATTAACAACTGTCTACCAAGGTACATTTATAAACGGCATGGTAGATAAGTGGTTGAACCAAACAAGCTCACAGCTGTTGCTACAACTGTGAGTTTGATATCAGCTTTATAAGCCAGTGAAGGCCCATCCAATGGAAGTGATCGGCTGGCTTTAGAGCCACCTGATCCCTTTACGAGGCTCTCAAAGGGGAACCCCCCCCGCCAGCAGCACCCGTGGTGGTTCCTGGGTTCTACTGTTCCACTGGGGAGCCTGGGACTGTGGAAAAATTGCCTCCCCGGTGAAAACAGGGGCATCCGTCTCGCAGCTAATAAACCTGGAAGTGATGTGCATTATGTCACTTGCAGGGTCACAGCTGGTCACTCACCTAGTGTAGCCAAGGATGCAGCTATTCAAACATGGTCTGTGTTTGAGTGGTTGTATTACAAGGCAGGGTAGACACTGGGGGTTCAATAGACCCCGAATGTCTCCATAAAGAGGACCTGTCACCTGCCCATGCAGCATCCATCTGATAGCACTCGGTCACAGCTTCTGATCAGGTGCTAGTGGAACGGGTTTCCAATCATGTGACCACTGTGAGAGCCAATCACAGCAGTCATGTGATCTGCAAGCAACTCCACCTCTCAGAATTTAGACCCTTTTAGAGGGCCACTGGCAGCAGCCAGGAAGGGGTTAAATAACAAATTGGACAAATAGTGGCGCAATGTAGAGGTATCAGCCAAATGATTGGATATATAGCAATGTGCATCTTATGGTTTACTGAAAAAAAGCAGAAACAATCAACAATGCTAACAGAACAAGGAATAACATGTAATGCAACTATTGCAATACAGGGAGATGCCTGGAATCATTTTCCCAATAAAGGCAGTTAAGTCAGAAAATGTACACCGCAACACCTCCCTCACATGAAGGTAGACTATCTCTGGTAGTCCAGTTGGCTCTCTGGAGGGTGCCCTGGATTTGTTCCACAGGTAGGTGTTATGATCAGTCTCTGGTCTAGACACCCGAGTGAATGTCTGCAGGTGAAGGGCTACCTCAATGGAACCTCAGTACCCTGGAGACAGTAGAATTAGTGCCCTCTGCATTGACTGGGTCTTCTCCTGAAGCTGCATGTTATTGTGCTCTAAACCATCAAATTATACACCAAATAAAATGATGGAGGACCACACATCTGGCTACAGATCTCACGTCCAGTTAACTGTCTCATCAGGCACAGTCTTTTAGGACTGGTGAAGGCAGGAATTATAATCCCTGGGTGTGTCCAGGGGCCCAGGGCCTTGTGGGAACTCAGGGAGTTGTGGAAGCCTACAGGATTGCGAAAAAATAAATAAAAAGAACCTGTATCCACAGCTGAAGAAGGTGGGTAGTAAGGTACTCAACTGTACCCATACTGCAGATCAGTGTGAACTGTATATTATGCAACACTTTTATCAGTTGTATTCAATACGGCCTCTTGCACACTGCACTGATGTATGAGCAACATGCGTTCCTGGTAGAAAAAATGAGAGCATAGTCTGTAGATCACTTGTTCATATTTGCACATATTTTAGAGAATGCAAACACAAGCAGGAAGCGTGGCATTTGCACGTATTTTTCACGTATTCATGCATATAGGCATGTATTTGGGAGTACTTGCAAATAAAACTGCAGATGCAGATTTTTCTATTTTTTTTTACTCATTAATACGCAGTGCTTGTTTACTCACCTGTGTGTACAGGCACATTGTAAACAATGGGCTGTATTTTAGATCAGTTAAAAAAAAGGCTGTACTGAGCGTTTTCAAGCTGCAGTGTGCAAGAGACCTAAGAGTAATGTGAATTTTGGTTGTATTGTATTATCTCTTAACTACCGTATATCAAAGAAGCCTGACTATCACTTTAACCCCTTCATGCCTAAGGGTAAAACAAATATAAAAGCCTAAGCACAATTCTGCAACGTTGACATGTGTTAGTAAAATTGTCCATATCATCACAACTACTTTGTACATCCAGGTGAATTATACTGTGTTTTTTTCAGGACAAATTGGGCTTTCATTTGGTGGTAAATGGTAATGGATATTTCCTGATTTTTTTTATTATCAAAGGAAAACTGGCCCAAAATAGTAAAAAAAAAATATTTTTAGCTGTGTGTTTCTTGTTACTACCATATCCTACCAACAAAAAACAAGCCAAAATAAATTCTCCAGCTCTTGACGATCGCAGCGATACAATATATGTGTATGTTATTTGTTGTTTGTGCCCATAGTAAAGCCCAGAAACAATAGTGTGCATTTTGTTTTTGTCTTTTTTTTTTTACCTAAAACACACACTAACATTGACTATAACTGACACCAATTTTTTTAATCCTGACCTTTGACCCTGACCTTTTGACCTTGACCTTTGACCCTGACCCAAACACTAACCCCGGCACTGAACTAGATCAAACCTTGATCTAGGTATTTTTTCTTTATTTCTTATTTTATTTATCTTATTTAATTATATAATCTTTTTTTTTTTTTTTTTTACAAACATTTTTTTTCTCTCTATGCCAGGAGTTAGAGAGATACAATGTACTTCTCTTCTCCATTGATAGAGAGAGAAAAAAGCAAGGGGGCCGGGCAGCACAGTGACTGATCACTGTGATAGCCAATCAGAGGCTATGACAGCGATCATGTGACCCTGAATCAAGAGTCCCAGGTCCCGATCGTAGAACGGGACCTGGGGCTATCATTGACACCATGGTCTTTGTGCTCGGAGCGTGCCGCACAGTGCTCCCAGCACAAAGACAGGTATGCAAATATGCGGCCCCACTGAAAAAAGCCCAGTTCTGTGAGGCCGCATATTTGTGTGATGTCGGCATCAAGGGGTTAATGTGGGCCTGTCATTTAATAATCACTGTTTACATAAATCACTGGAGCAATGTCAGCATTTCCATATAACAGTATATTATTGATTAATAAATGTCTTCTATTTTGGAATGAATAAAAACACTGCTCTGAACTCCATTACAGCTCAGACATAAACCCAAAATCTAAAATGTATTATATTGCAGCTTACCAATCATTAAATGTGGTGGCTGCATTAGATTTCTTTTTGTAGACTTTTTCCCCTCTGTTTTCACCTGGTGACCTGGCCAGTAACACAACGCCTGCATTAGTGAGACACCAGGAATGAGCACAGGTGGGAACTGCTGGACCGTAGCTTTGTCTGTCTGGGGGGAGGGTAGTGTTAAATGTATTAGCAGACATAAATACACTAACAAACTGAAGCCAATCTCCAGATCACACTTTCTAAGCAGTTACAACAAACAGTTTTTCCTGTTGGGATAAAGATTTTACATGAATAAATAACAGGTGATCGTTTTAACCATCCCTGTCTGTGTTGAAAGGTTTGTCAATGTAAACGGATGCATTCTGCTGGAGAGCTCATGCTTTTAAAATCAGATTTGCTGCCTGGATCACCAGATGAAAATAGAAGAAAGAAAGCCTAAAAAAGAAAATGAATGCAGCCTTCACATCTGAGAGATGGTAAGCTGCAATATAATAAATATTTGCTTTTGGGTTTATTACCACATTAAGCATAAAGGACAAAGTATCTGGCTGCAAGGTGGATTGTGGGCATTTGACATTACTGGAGACTGCCACATCTCCGTTGCTGTCAGGAAGGCTTTACTAATGAGATAATGAAAGGCTGCCCTTATGAACAGATAATTACAAACTATACACAAAACTGTTTTCCTAATACAAACATTTCTAGTAAGATTATCTATTGAGTTCATCTACAGTAGTAGGGCTGCATCCATACTTGAGTGATTTTCAGGCATTTTTGCACGTGGTTATGGGCACAATTTGTATGTGATTTTACGCTTTTTATACAATGTTTTTTGGCGTGTTTGAGCTTTGGTGTTTTTTTTATTAGCCAATAGAGAAAAATATTATCTGGTGCATTATTTGTTCAGCTTTTATTTCTTTTTTTATTATAATAATAATTATTATTATTAATATTCTTTTTTTTGTTAGGGAAAGGGGTTGGAGTTAAGGTTAGGTTAGGTTTAGAATTAGAGGTTGGGGTTAAGGTTAGGATTATGGGTTAGGTTTTGGGGTAGGGGTTAATATTTTATTTATGGTCGTCTTCTTATTTATTTATTTCTATTTTTTCAGGGTTGGGGTGTTAATAATATAATTAATAGTAATAATAATAATAATACACGAATAAGTAAATGTAAAATAAATATACAAATAAATGAAAACAATCCTAAATAAATAAATACAATAAATTAATAATATGTAATATTAAATAAATAATAATTAACCCCTAACCTTAACCCCCTGACCCTTAAAAAAACCCGAAATTATTATTATTAATAATAATATTATTATTAATATAATATTAAGTAATAATAACATTAATATTATAATAATAATAGAAATAATAAAATAAACACCCTAACACAAAATAAATAAAATAATAACAATACGGTATTATTATTATTATTATTACTACTAATAATAATAATCATAATACTAGCAATAATAATAATAATAATAATATTAACTTTTGGTACATGTTTGGGTTTTTATTATTATTAATAATAATAATATTATTATTAATAATAATAATACTAATAATAATACTAATAATAATTTATTTCATATATTTTTTATTTTAGGGTTGGGGGTTAAGGTGTATTTATTTATTATTATAGTTTATTTATTTATTATGATTTTTATTTGTGTAACTATTTTATTTATTTTACATTTGTTTATTTATATATTATTACTAGGTTTTTAAATTTTTTCATTTGAGCTGAAAATTGTGCAGCAAAATGCGCAAATCGCACACTACCAGTCATTTGTATGGGAATAAAAACGTGCCAAAAAATGAGCAAATCTGCCCAGTTTGAGCTACAAAAAAAAGCTCCAGAACTTGTTTAAGCTCCAGGCATTTGGCTTCAGGCGACTTGGAGTGGAGATGTGAACCATCTCTATTGAGAATAATCAATTTTTGCTCCTCAAGCATTTTGGCTTCAAGCTACAAAACACTCAGGTGTGAATGGGGTCCTAGATCCTCTTTAATTCTCCTTAGTATATAGCAGTACATACCTTTCTTTTGGTTCACCTCAAACTTGATTCCTCTGTACAGCTCCAAAGATATAAATGCATATGCAATAGTCATTACAATCCCAGGAAGAAGGAACAGGATTAACAAGAGGAAGATATACCTAGAAATCAGAGATATTGTTCAATTATTAGTGACTTAGGAATAACAACAGCATACAGAAAGGCAGATTTATAAGAAGTAACTTGTCACAAGTGTACCAGACCCTCCGACATCACTCCCTCCTAGGGCATGACATAGTCTTCTCCTGAACTTCCCTCAATACATATGGAAATAGACCATTTACAGGAAAGCTGTCCTAAAAGAAATATTGAGGTTGTCATCACCAAGCTCTCCTGGAAATGCTAGCCACCTGGCCTTCGCCATTAAGCCTAGGTTCACACTGCTGCCATTTGGATCAGTTTTTTCAGTATGATTTCAAGGGAAGGTTGCAGTGCGATGCCATTAGAGATGATTCGTGCTGTTCCAATATGGTTATGATGCAATTTGAACACAATTTGGATACAGTTGCATTTTCTGTGCTGTGTGAACAGAGCAAAGAATGGGGAGAAAATGTGCTTGAATTTTAAATCATTTCCATTGAAGTCTATGGACCTGAAAATTGCCTTGTAACGCACCAAATTTGCACAGGACCCTTTGCAAAATTGGATCGCAGCCGCATGTATGTGAACGGGATCCATAGAAACTCATGTTTTATTAATTTGTATTGCAGTTTAATGAACAGCATTAGAAAGGCATCAGTGTGAACCAGGGCTAAAGCTCCTTTCACATTTTGTTTTTGAAGGATAACCTGATCGGAAGCTCCACGAACGTCTTTGGGTAGATGGACATAAACAGACCTGCGCCCATTTACATTCGCATTTACATCCATATCCCAAAAAAACTGAAATGAACTGTTTCCTTTTCAGTTTTTGCACATCTAAAAATGATGGATCAAAGGTGGCCCAATATAAATGGATGCAAGTGCATTTTTATCTGACCGCCTATAAATCACAAAAGTGACAGCCATCTTCTGTTCCAATTCAACAGGGAATCTGTTCACAGACAAGCAGACTGGACATGGCCTGTGCAAAAGGACCCTGATCATTTCCAAGTCACTATTCTGAAACAAGAATAGACTTTCAATTTTCATTTTTTCCAGCCTTGTTCTGGACCTGTAACTATGTTGCAAAAAGCACAGAAGCCAAACATAGCTGGCAAATGTAATTTCTGATTTTGCCGTGGGAGCCCCATATGCCGGTACTGACAGGTGTACTTTAACTGTCAGATGATTTAAAACCCAATTGAACTTTCAGGTTTAGGCTGAATTAAACCTTCATTGGTGGGGTGAATGCTTGACATAATGTGCAAGTACATACAGCATACACAGTATACTTACACATGATGTCACCCCTGCAACCAGTGATGATGTTTCCAGGGTCTCATCACTGCTGTGTCCCCTGCTGCTGCTTCATCCAAGTCATGCTACAATCTTCTGTCTATGGTCATTGGGTGGTCACTGATGAAGTGATGCTATACCAATTCAGGGGATACTGGTTCTGGCACCTAACTCTAGTCTCAGCATGCCAAGAATAATGTACACTGCATGGCACCAGTCCAACAGAAAGGAACAATCACTTAGAGTAGGGGGAAACGTTTTTTGTTTGTGAGCCTTTAGTTACACCCTAAATCGGCGAAGCAGTGATTTCTCTGCAAAGGTCCAACAATGTTGTGTCAGACTTACATTTCTGCAATCAGTAAATCTCATGCTTCTAGCTTATTGGAGAATTCTAGCTTTGACTCATCAGGGTGCCTGTCAGACCTCTGCAGAGAGACTACTGGTCCTTCTCTGCAACATACTGGCAGGGGACAGGCTTTTCTACTTAGACAGTGGCTGCTTTCTAAAGAAAATGAACTGCAAAACATTGCACACTTTTTGTTTTGATGCACCTGGCAGATCTAAACAGATGGTTCATTTAGGTTTTAAACTGGAAAGATAAAGAAAAGCCCAGGAGTGGAGATCATTCATATATTATTACTATGTTTTTACAGGAGTGGAGTATTCTGTATCATGTTGGAGTCATATTAGAGAGTCTGAGTCATGTTGGAGAGCCTGGAATGCAAGTGTACAATCCAAACGCACACGTTCCTGCATTAAAAATGGCTGTGTTTATAAGTGGGTGTTGCAGTGCCTTCATCAGGTCACAGACTCCGAAACGTTGCCTTTTTTTAACTATGTGATCGTTTATTAAAACTTTTGGACCCATATTGGTGATCCTCGGTGTGCTGGTGAAATTCTCCCATGTTGGAGAGCTAACATCTAGAGACTGATTGGTTAATATGGGTAGCATCTCTGTGGACTAGACAGCTGTTTTAGGGCATCATTAGTACACTGTACAGCGCAGTTTCCAGGTGGGGTACTTTTGACAAATTCAAATAGTGCTTCTAGCTAGGACAGAAAATGTATAGCAATAGTTGCAGCAAATAAATCACAGAAAAAAAAAGACTCATAACTGATCTCAGTCATGTAAAAACATAAGGGATCATTTGAAAAACATTTCTAATAATTTTGTGGTACTGGTAAAAAAAGTGCATATGTCACCAGAACATGGGATAAGATAATGAGTAGTTGAGTTCTACTGGAAAACATGGACTTCAAGTTGTGAGACAATGCTGACCATTAACTGCCAGAGGGATCATTGCACTATGCAATGTTACTGCAGCCCCCCCTGGATATATTGAGAAAAGATAACCTATACTATTTTAAAGGAAACTGGTAGTGAGGTATTGTATAAGCTGCTATTTTCTAACCACCTTTCTGCTGTCTAAAATGCTAATTGTCAGGTTTTATTGCTAGTTCAGTACTTTTCGAGTCATCGACCTGGAACAAGCATGCAAATCAGTGTCAAGTTGAATGCATGTGTCAGTAAATCAGAAAGCAAAGGCAGGCAGGTAACTAGTATTTTTCGAAGGTGTCAGTAGCTGTATGCTCCCATTGGCTTAATGAGAGAAATCAATTGTTTCTTGATTCTCTCCCCTGCTGACTATTGTGTTCAGACAGGTTGTCTAAATACCTGGACAGTTACTGAATTTGACAGGATGTAGTCACTGTATGGCCAACAATTTTTCCACCTGGCTCCTTCAATTTCTCAACCAACTTTTGTCTAGGCTCACCTACACCTTGAATTTTGGGTGATTCAGAAGGAATTAGGTGAAATTCAAGCTTTATATAGCGTTTGAAGATTTGTATTTACATCTGTCTCCTGAGGACAATGGTGATAGCTCTTCTGTAATAGGGAAACACTCTTTTTAGATGTCCATGTGCAGCACATCCAAAGGTTTCTTAGACTGGGACTGTATTGCATCAAAAACTTCA
This sequence comes from Staurois parvus, assembly GCF_062004578.1. Taxonomy (NCBI): domain Eukaryota; kingdom Metazoa; phylum Chordata; class Amphibia; order Anura; family Ranidae; genus Staurois; species Staurois parvus. The sequence goes on along the minus strand of NW_028318824.1, from coordinate 600,987 downwards.
AGAAACTCTTAGAAATTCTGCACTCTTATTGGGCCCTCTCTCACTCTTTTTAAACACTGTACATGAGGGGCACTCAACCCTTTGAAGAGCAAGGGCCACGTGGGTGATTTGGTAACCAGTCGCAGGCCACAATGAAATGAAATGGTTCAGAATTTCAAATTTTTTTATTTCGAATAGCATAATGAACATATTCCTCTTGCAGCTACTGAATGCTGCTGGGAGGGACAGAAGGAGAAGGTAGCTTTCAACTGTATATGGATCCTTGTTTTGTTGTACACAGCCATTTAACCTCACTAACTGTGATCATCTAAAAATGTTCATATACAGACAAATTATCCCTGCAGTGCATTTGCCATGCATTGATCCATATATGTGGTACACCCCACAGCCTCTAGATATCCACTTACATACTGCATGACTTGGACAGCAAATGCAGTCATAAAATGACCACACTGGCTAATGAAAGTGACCATAATGACGCTTTTCTCTAATGTCCTTACTATGATCTGGCAGGATGAGGTCCTAAATGTTTCAGAAACAGACATTCTGGCCAGGTCTAATTTTTATGTGTGTGAGAGGCTATAGGAGTGGCAAAAGAAGTGTTAGAAAAAGGAAAGATCTAATAAGTAGCTTAGCTTACATTAGAGGATGAACTGGAGGATTTAAGGCTAAAGAGATAATTGGCAAATTTAAAGCATACTTATGGCAGCTGATGAGTTCTTATTTGGATGCTAATCACCATTACACACAGTGCCGCCGCACTCCCACTCTCAGACAGCGAACTCAAACACTTGGCAGGGAATAGACAGTCCTGTGCTATGGCATGAGAGTCCACTGGCCTGGCTAGATCAGCCATGAAGGACACCAGGAGGCACAGCAATACTGCATTGTAATTACAGTGGAGGTAAAACTCATTCAATATTAATTGCTGATAAAATTGTTTAATTTACCAGCATGGGGTAACTAATATAAATTATGCAGACACTA